>NW_007249409.1:10570-14784 GCF_000164805.1 Carlito syrichta | reverse complement strand
CAAGGACCCCGGCGAGGAGCGCTGGCCCGCGGGTTTGCGGATGAGTGCACCGTCTCGGCCGTCCCACTGAGGGCTCTTCGTCTCCTCGGCCCGCTCGCTTCGCTCTGAGCTCAGCTTCCTACTGCTCCCCTTACACGCGAAGAGTGGGCGCTGTTTCGAGGCGGATGCCTGAGTTACTCCTCTGGCAAAGAGACGAGGTTCCCGTTGGGAGGCGGGCGCTGAAGAACGTCCTCCTTTCCCCACCTCCCGGCTCTAGCGTAGCCTCTCTGGCTTTCAGCTCCCCACGGTTGCTAGGACGCGCTTGTGCATGCACCAGGGAGGTTACCACAACCTGCCCTTGGGGGGGGGAGTCCTGCCGCCTCCGAATTAGAAACTCCAGGCTGATCTTTCCATATAACCCTTCCTTTTAAAACATCATTAATGGCGGGCGCGGTGGCTCACGACTGTAATCCTAGCATTTTGGGAGGCGGAGACGAGAGGATTGCCTGAGTCCAGGGGTTCCAGACCAGCATGGGCAACTTGGCGAGACCTCGTCTCTACAATAAATAAAAAAATAGCTGGGCACAGGAGCGTGTGTCTGTAGTTCCAGCTACTTGGAAGGCTGAAGCAGAAGGACCGCCTGAGGCCAGCAAGTCGAGGCTGTGGTGGCCGTCAGCGCACCGCTGCACCCCAGCCTGGAAGACAGAGTGAGACTCCGACTAAAAACAAACAAAAAACCCAAAACGTATTTAAAAGAAGTTCTACTTTAGCTGACACTAGAGCCAAGATTTTAGGAATGACTCATCTGAAGTTATTGTGGCCTAGTAGTTTTAAAATAGTAAATTTCAAAGTCCTAATTAACACTGTAATATTTACTTACTGTAAAATTAGTCTAAGTACCTTTATATATTTACATAAAATGTTATATACTATACTTAGGATAAGTAAATAAGCATTCTTTCTAGATGATTTAATTTGCTAATGCTTTCTTCCTGTCACATGCATTTACCACCCTCAGTTTTGATTAAATTGGGAAGAGATGAAAGATATTTCCATTTGAGTTATAATGAAAATTAGTACTGCTGGGAAAGATTAGAACAGTATATAATAGTGTAGCAGCACTTATTTGGTGTCAGGCACCATATTAACACTTCCCATTTATAAAATCCAAGATATAAAGTGCCAAAAGGAGTTTAGGCACTGCAAAACATTTGCTGTGTGGTATTCTGGAAGTCCCTAAATAGTTTGTCTTTCTAATCCTCAATCTGAGGATAGGATGTAACAGATCTTGGTTTCTTGGACATAGGGATTAATTACTCTTGGAGCAAGAAAAACTAAGTAGGAAAAAGCTTATTTAGAGAGGTGCAGTCCCAAACCTTCTGAGATGAGACTGCTGGAGGTCATGACCTGGCACTAAGAGGTGCTCTCATAATTTTTAGGTTTCTAGTATTTTCATTTGTTTCTCTACCTTTTTGGACTGCCAGTCCCCCAAATGACTGAACCTTTAAGTCCCCTTATACCAAATTTTGAACAATCTTAACCTAAATCAAAATCTTACAAATAATAAAAAAACTAAGATAATTTCTTTCCTTTGCTCTTTCAGAGGCTTCCCAAACTGATATTTGAAATTTGATTATTAGTTGCAAAAGGGGACATTTAGAATTACAAATTATCATTCCTGCTAAGGAGAATAACACTCAAAAGTTACAATGAAACAAGAATTTGCAAGCATCTGGCTTTTAAAAAGTTTATGGATGCTCTCCTTTAGCAAATTATTACCTTTATTCCTAGGAACTACTGTCTTCTTTTACAAGGTCAACTAAATGTTGAGAGATAAGAAGTGAGTTGAGGTCAAGGTTCTACAAGACATTAAAGCACTTAGTGGTCCTAACCAGGATAGACCGGAGGGCTGAGGAAACTAGTCCCAGGCCACAATCATGATAGCTACAATGCCTTGGGCATTGATTTAATGTATGGCATGTGGTAGTTTTAAAACATGCCCAAATTATTTGACACTTCTCCTATATCAAAGTGGTGTCTAAATCCTTTTCCCTTGACTATAGGCCAGCTTAGTGACTCTCTAAGGAACAAAATACAGCATGTGGTAGAACTGACACGGACTCCAAGGCTAGGTTAGGAAAGGCAAATCAGCAGGTATACAGTTCCTTGTTCTTTCTCTGGACACCTGTCCTTGGAATCCACCTATGGTATTATGAGGAAGCTAAAGGTACATGAAGAGGCCATCACCAACACCAAACATATGAGTAAACAAGCCTTTAGGTGATCCCAGACCCTCATCCTTTGAGCTGCCCCAACTGATGCTGAATGGAGCAGAGATTAGCTATCCCAGTTGGAACCCACCAACTTGCAGATTTGGGAGCAAAATACATGTCTTTTGAAGCCCCTGAATTTTGGAGTGGTTTGCTACACAGCAGTAGAAAATCAGAGCAGGGTTTTTAATGTCATCTCTAACTCCCTCTATCAGCCTGAATAGTAGCTGCTATCCTTCTCTGTATGAGGAAAACTAAGATTCTGTGGCTCAGGTTCCACATAAATTAGCAGTCAGGATTTAATAAATTCAAAGAAGGGACCTTGTCTCCCCAGCTTTAAAAAGAACCTGAATCCAAAAAAAGCTTGATATTCAAATAATTAAGCACAACCATTTTATTATCACCTACAATGTGTCCCTGTATAGGCGTATTAGAAAAAAAAGACCTAGCAGTTTTATTGGGGTCATATAAGGCTTTTTACCCACCTTACCCAATTTAATCTGACAACTACTGTGAGCTGTTTATCATTCTCCAGTTTTACAGATGGGAAACCAAGACTAAAGATTAATAAATTGCCTAACTCTCTGCAGCTTGTAGGTGGCAGAGATGTGATGCAAACTGAGGCCTGATTTGCAAATGTTTCCCTCTGCCTCTTGCCTGCAGAAAAAAGTTTGTGAGAAACACATTTTATTCTGTATTACAGACGACAAGAAAAAACATTATCCTTGTTTTCTCTGTTGCCAAGACTTACAGGAAGGGAGCTTAGCTTTGTGGTTACTCACTGCCCAACACCCTAACTTCACAAGTGAAGAAAAGTTCAAAGAAAGTAGAGCTGTTGAAAGAAATGTAGGATTCGCTACCCTTTAACGAGAAAAACTGCGTTCCCCCCCTCCACGCCCACGTATCGTTTCAGGGCAGGAATAGGGGCTCCCCATACTCCTGCAGAACAGGCTCTGGTATGTCCTTCCCAGCACAGCAGTTACTGGCACCGCTAGCGTTCTTGCATTCCTGTGTCCCCTGTCAGCCTGTCTCTCTCAGTACTTGCCATTCGCCATCTCATAATCTTCCAACCACACTCACACTTCCCCTTCCCGTGCAGGCTAAGTAAAGATTCAGGTTATGGGCGGGAAAGTACATTTCAGTGAGCCTGCCAGTCGTCTTTATCTCTATCAAAGGCGGTCGAAGCAAGTTGCTTATTAATGCAGCCACCAGTACTCTCGCTTAATCCTCACAAACTGCCGGGAACCGTGGCTCACGCCTGCAATCCCAGCACTTTGAGAGACGGAAGCGAGAGGATTGCCTGAGCCCAGCCTGGGCAACTTGGCGAGACCTCGTCTCTAGAATAAACCAAAAAATTAGCCGGGCGTGGTGGCGCGGGCCTGTAGTTCCAGCTTACTTGGAAGGCTGAGGCGGAAGGATCCCTTGAGCCCAACAGGTCGAGGCTGCGGTGGCCGTGAGCGTGCCACTGCACTCCAGCCTGGGCGACAGAGTGAGACTCCAACTCAAAAAAAAAAAGTTTCATAGAATTTTAGAGGCCTAAAAGTCAGAACTTTGCCCAAGATCACTCCAGCAAAAAACAGAGCCACGTTTCGAGCCCGCACCTGAGAGGCTCCAAAGCCTCCGATTCCCCTTGCCGAAGCCTCGGGGTTCACTAACGCGAACCGCGCCAACAAAATGACGGCCGCGGTCCCGGGTCGTGTCAGCAGCCGACCCAGGCCCACCTGGCCGCCGCCTTTCCGGCAGAGCGGCGGGGCGCGGATTTCGGGCCGCGAGTGCCGCCGGCTCTGCCCTTGTAGCGCGCGTGGGAACGCGGCATCCTCCCAGAGGCTGTCCACGGAGACCGCCTGTGTGCACGGAGGCAGGGATCCGCTATCATCGCCGCGGCCTCGTCCCCTTCGCCGCGGTCTCCTCGGTGCTGCTGCCTCCACGCCGCCGGGCCCGCGCGGGAGCTGGCGTCCGAAGCGC
>NW_007249409.1:0-10305 GCF_000164805.1 Carlito syrichta | reverse complement strand
GGCGGCGGGCCTGCGCCAGCTCCAGCTCAAAGCGTCGGAGCCGGGGGATTCGGCCTCTCCGCGCTCTCTCTGGCCGGCCTCACTTCAGTGAGTCCCGTCCTCGCCCTTCCTCTGAAGGAGGCCGCCTGGCCGGGGCCTGGCCGGGGAGTTGGGGTCACGGCCCAGGAAAGCCGAGTTTCGGAGCTGAAGGGGCGCTTACCCTTTCCTTGCCACGGGCGCCCCTGACATGGCCACAGGTGTGGCCAGCCGGGCAAGGGCGCTCGGGCCCCTCGCCAGTCCCTGACCCCCGAATAACAAGGGGCAGCTGGCGCCGTCCATTGGCAAGTGACAGGCACTTTACAACAACCCGACTTCGCGGATTCTCACCCCCAGCCAGTCTCCTGCCTGCCTCCACTCCGGGAAACTTCCCCACCACTGTCTGAAAGGTCCTCATGGGTAGCAGCGACTAATCTTGGTTTCTCTTTGTATTGAAGCTGCTTAAAAGTTATAATTTATTTGGTCACTTTCTACTTCTGCTTTTACTCTCTTGATGCTTAGCACATACTTTACTAGAATGGATAACTAAGTACAAGTGGTTCTCTTTCCTAGTTGGCTCTGATTTATAGCATAAAATTTTGGGGTGCGAGTTTATGTTTTAAAAACTGGCTATTTAAAGAGATTACAAAGTTTCAGTTTCTTAAACAGTCAAGACTCTGAGAATTTACTGTTCTTGGTGACAGTTTTGTGCGGCTTTATCTTCCAGGTGCAGAGAATTGTAGACCAAGGAACCATGGATAGGAGGAACGTGGGTGAAACAGAAAATGGAGATGCTTTCCTTGACTTGAAGAAGCTGCCGACCTCCAAATCCCCCCATCGCTATACAAAAGTAGGCTTTGTTACTAATGAAGTAGTGTTTCTTTATAGGTGGGTAGGTTAGTAACATTGTGTAGGTATTTCGTTGGTATTGTCTAAAGTGGTAGTCTCATTCTGACTCATTATATTTACTAAATTTAGTAAAGCATTGCTTTGAACATTTTTCTGGAAGTGTAAATACCAACAGTTTAAACTGGAATTTGCTTCTTAGAAACTTTTAATTGAAAGGAATATTGACTCAGACCTTAAGCAAATGTGTGGATCAGTATACTTTGGAATGTAAATTCTATAACAGCTGTGTAATTGGTATGTTATTGACTTAGTGTAGGGTGAAGGTTCTAGCTCTGGGATGCTTCACAAAATTAGTGTCCTCTGCATTGATGTTTCCTTGAGAGGTGAACTCCCTGTAGCTTTTTAGTGTGCTTACCCAGGGTAACTGGAATTTTTAAATCTATTTTTTACTTTCATTACAAATTGAATATGAACTCACAAAACTAAGGCTTCAGACATTTCCCTTAGCTAAAAACTTGTGGGGTTTTTTTGTTTTGTTTTGTTTTGTTTTGGAGTCACAGTCTCACTCTATCTCCCAGCCTGGAGTGCAGTAGCACGCTCACAGTTACTGCAGCCTCAGCCTACTGGATTCAAGGGATCCTTCCATCTCAGCCTTAAAAATAGCCAGAACTACAGGCCATATCACCACACCTGGCTAATTTTTTGATTTATTGTAGAGATAAGGTCTTGCCAAGTTGCCCAGGCTGGTCTCAGGCAATCCTCTCGCCTCTGCCTTCCAAAATGCTGGAATTATAGGCGTGAGTCTCCGCACCCAGGCACAAACTTGTGATTTTTTTTTTTTTTTTGAGTCAAAATCTCACTCTATTGCTCAGGCTAGAGTGCAGCGGCATGCTCATGGCCACCACAGCCTCAACCTGCTGGGCTCAGGTGATTTGCCTCAGCCTTTCAAGTAACTGAAACTATAGGCATGCACCACCACACCCAGCTACTTTCTTGTTGTTTATTGTAGGGACAAGGTCTCGCCAAGTTGTCCAGGCTAGTCTTGAACACCTGAGCTCAGGCAATCCTCTTGCCTCTGCCTCCCAGAGTGCTGGAATTATAGGCATGAGCCACTGCACGCAGCCAAACTTGTAATTTTTAAACTGATTAGTCTTCTTTTGGAGGGTGGGGAGTCGTCTTACATTTACTAAACATCTTCAGTACATATCTTGTTGGCTACTGAATGTTTCTGAAGAAGTTGACAGGATTTGGGAAACTGTAAATCTATTTCTGGGTCCCCAAAGTATATTAGGCTACTCAATAATGTTAAAGCAATTGGAACTGCTGACGAGAAGGGTTATATCCTAGTTGGGCCCACATCTATATAATCTTAGTATGAACCCAGTCATGAACTGTGAAATGACTTATTATCTCTGGTTTCCCAGGATACTGATTGGTTAATGTCTTTGTGTGTCTTTGTGAGAGTGAGAGAGAATTGGAGTCTCACTCCATCGCCCAGGCTGGAGTGCCATGGCATGCTTACGGCCACCCCAGCATCGACCTGCTGGGCTCTGGTGATCCTTCTGCCTCAGCCTTCCAAGTAGCTGGAACTACAGGTGTGTGCCACCACACCCAGCTTATTTTTGATTTATTGTAGAGACGAAGTCTCCCCAAGTTGGCTGGGCTGGTCTTGAACCCGCAGGCTCAGGCAATCCACTCCCCTCGGCCTCCCAAAGTGCTGGGATTGCATTCTGAGCCACTGAGCCTGGCCGGTTAATGTCTTAAAGCCAGGCCTCATTGAATACTGAGGCCACTACTCTTACCTACTTGATAAAGTATCAACTGCCGTCAGATTAATACTCATTTTCAGCACTTAAAATAATGGACACCTCTAGGAGAAAAAGTGTTTTCAGATGTAAAGGGGTTCTTGATTAACTGCTGTCTTAGCACAATCTGTTTGTCATGATAGCATGTATTTTGATAGAAAGCTTTTTTAGTTCTGCATTCAGATTTGGTTTTCTCAAATGTATTTTCTCTCAAACCTGAGAGTGGTTGGGTATTGTTTCACAACTTACATTCATTTCCTGAAATGTTGACAGGTGAATTCTGAATAGAGAAAAGCTTATTAAATTAAGGGAATCTGAAATCTCCCAGTATTTTTTGAATTAAAGTTCTAACTGGTAATCTACTGGCAGAAAGACTCTTGAATGACTTTCACACAGTAATCGTATTTCTATCTTTATGCTTGAGTCATTTTTAGGAAAGTATTAGACTCTCTTAGGGTAGGATTTAATGTTTGTTTGCAGTAAAGGTTAAGAGCCTGATTACTGTTCATTTTTGACAGTCCAACCTCAGAATTTTGTCTCATACTTAGGTAAATGTACCTTAAATAACTGGTTAAAAGTATTTTTTTAGGTTAATGATTGGAGCTTAGATTTAATGATTTTCTCTATCAAATTTAGTGAGGGAATTTAGTTAGTGGTAATTTAAGGATAGTGTTTAGGCAGTGTTAGGGTAGTGCTTTCATATATATGTTTCTCAGAACTGAAGTAATTTCATATGGGAGTTGAGGATAACTAAGTCTCCCTTTGAAAGGAGCTTGAAATGATACTAGGTTCCAAGTGCTATAATAAATGTTCTGTTAGTTCCACAACTAGAATAATATTTAAGCCATCCTACTGCCTCATCTACATATTGAGACCAAACTATTAGAATAAGTAAGAAGTTTAGTAATGTTTCTGTCAAGATCATAGGCTAGAAGGTCTAGAAGCAGTTGAGGAAAACTGTTCTCATCAGTGATTTTTTTTAACAGGTTGTATATTCTGTGGAAACTTTTGTAGATGTGGATGTTTACTTACAAGGTCAAAAAAACTGGCCAGATGAAAGGGCCCTTTAACCTTTGACCCTTCTTGTTTTAGCATTCAACTGCTTTCTGGGGTAACGTTGTTTAGAAGTGCCCCCCCCATGAACGTGGAAGAGTGGAGATGTTTGGTTAGGTACTTTTCAGAATAACATACCAGAGTTTCCCTGTGTGTTAAGATATCCTTTAGTTCATCTTGCTGCTTATGCAGGTGCCTGGAGGATCACCTGGAGGTCTTAGTAAATTGTGAATTCTGAGTGGTAAGTCAGAGTGAACCTAAAGATTCTGCTTTTTAACCAGCACATGCTGCTGGTCCACTGAGATATTTTGAGTATCAAGGCTTTGGTCTTCCTTGGAGAACATGATAAATGATGTTGGTGTTGTCAACAACTCAAATGCATAGTTACTTCTGAGATGTAGAGTGCGGCCATTGTGCTTCCAAGAATCTTGGTAACTCAAGTTAGAGTTGCATTGGGTACTTTCAGGCCTGATCCTAAGCCTCAGTGGTGATTAACTGGGATGGTTATAAGTGTGTTTATCATGTGCACCTGTTTTACTGAGGGTCTTGAGCCCCAATTTATAAATTCAGGTCTATTTTGTCAGGCCAGTTTCCTAAGACTAAAAGCTATGTTTCTGTAGTATTTAAATATGCCTTTCTTAAGTGATTGGATTGTGTTGAAGGACTGTAGAGGTTAGAGAGTGAGGTCTTATCTGAAGTTCATGAATTAAAAGTTATTTAGACAGTGTTCTCAAAACATAGTCCCCAAACTAGCATTAGCATCATCTGGTAACTTACTAGAAATACATACATCTCAGGCCCCTTCTGAGTGGTATTAAATGAGAAACTCTTCCATGTTCATGGGGGGGACTTCTAAACAACAAAGTTACCCCAGAAAGCAATTGAATACTAAACTCCTAAAGCATAGCCATCTGCATTTAACAAGCTCTTCAGGGTATTCTGACTTCAGTTTGAGTTTGAGAATCATTGTCTTAGGAAATGAGTATTTCCTGGCAATAGTGCTACCTAGTGGAAAGATTGGGGGGCACCCATTCAACTTTTTCTTCATCAAATACTATACCTTCAGTTCTTGAGGTGTAGTATCTGCTATTCTATTAGTGATGCTATCTTCTGCTTGAAATACAGAATATAAGCCGGGCTCGGTGGCTCAGCCTGTAATCCCAGCACTTTGGGAGGCTGAGGTGAGTGGATTTATTGTAGAGATGAGGTCTCGTCAAGTTGCCCAGGTGGGACCCACCTGGGCAACTTGGCGAGACCTCATCTCTACAATAAATCAAAAAATTAGCCGGGTGTGGTAGCGCACACCTGTAGTTCCAGCTACTTGGAAGGCTGAGGCAGAAGGATCGCCGGAGCCCAGCAGGTCGAGGCTGCAGTGGCCGGGAGCGGCCACTGCACTCCATCCAGGCTGGGTGACAGAGTGAGACTCCAACTCAAAAAAAAAAAAAAAGAAATATAAAATATAAGTGTTCTAACCCAATCCGCTATTCAAATCCATATTTCTTTTCTTCAAGTGAATAGACTGATCTTATATAAGCATATGCATACTTTGTGCTCTTCCTCCTATGCTCCTGTA
This sequence comes from Carlito syrichta, assembly GCF_000164805.1. Classification (NCBI taxonomy): domain Eukaryota; kingdom Metazoa; phylum Chordata; class Mammalia; order Primates; family Tarsiidae; genus Carlito; species Carlito syrichta. The sequence goes on along the minus strand of NW_007249409.1, from coordinate 5,010 downwards.
TTTTGTCACTGATTCCTTATTAAATAACTGTCACCTGCCAGCTGGACAGGGAATAAAAGCAGAGAACACTCTAAACATTCAGCTTGATACTGACCAGTGTTAAACACGCATGTTAAATCTACCAACCACAAAGTGGTATTGAATTATCTGAGTTTAACTTCATTTGAGCTCTTCATTATCTTGATAGTTGTGAATTGGCATTGTTTTAGCATCAGTGCCTCCAGGTATCTTTATTTTTTATTTATTTATTTTTATAGAGATGTAATCTCGCTGTGTTGCCCAGGCTGGTCTAAAACCCCTGGTCTCAAACAATCCTCCCCTCGGCCTCTCAAAGTGCTGGGATTATAGGCATAAACCACCATACTTGGCCTCCAGGGATCTTTAAAGGAGGCCACCCTAATTTGTGACTGATGGGCCAGTTGGTCTTAGCAGTAGTTATAGCCATGTTTATGTCTTTGTTTTAAAACCATCAAGAAATAGACAAGCAACTGAAGTGTACTGATTTGTGTAGTCCTCCTAGCCTGCCAATTTATATAATTCTCTTCTTGTAGAGAATCAGGAGACTTGAAGCCAACCATCTGAGAAAAGAGTAACTGATTTAAATTCTAGTTTAAAATCAGGAATCATATTGTCACTTTTACCTATACAGTAATCTTATTTGATACATGTATATGTATCTTTCATAAACTGAGTTGAATAGTAAGTTCTGACAGGTGGCACTTCAGTGACACACTTAGCTACAGACTTCTTAAGTTAGTATAAAAATAGGGATACCTGTTTATATTGAGGAAGCAGAATGATGGTCTAAAAATCCATTATTTAGCCTTAATGTGTCAGCTGTCCAGAAAACCAGGCTAACTGGAAGTTCTTGGGAACTGATTGACAAGACTATACATACTGTCTTCTAACTGCTTTTTCCTACCTGTTCCAATTCCAATTCATCTTGAAAAGATGGGATTCAAGGCCCTTCCTCCTATGAGTATCTTCTCCTACTTACTCATGGTGAAAACTTTTAGCTAAGTAAGGAGCAATCACTGCATAAGTGAATCTTTTAATATAGAAATTTGTGGGAGAGCCTTTATTTCAGGAAAAGGTGCTGGGAGAGGAGGGTGGGTTAGGGACAGCTTGCCCAAGGAGGTAGCAGTTTGACTTAGGGTTTCCACTGGACAGGGACAAGCACAATGCTGTGTGGGTATAGCAGAGGTGCTGGAAGGGGTGGTGTACCGTCCCTTACCCCCTCAAGATAAGTATTGGAGAGGAGAGGATAAAGGACTGATGAACCCCACTGCCTGGTTTAAGTTCCCCACTCTACCACTTACATATGTGGCCTTTGGCCATATACTTAGCTTCTCTGAATGTCATCCTTTCTTTGTAAAATGGGGTTAGAATAGTACTTGTGGAGTATAAATAAGAAAATGCCTTTCAAGTATTTAGAAAAGTGCCTGGGACATAGTAAGCGCTAAAACTTGTTTATGATGTAAAGGCAGCGAGGAGGTACTAAAAGATATAATTCCTTTAGTTGGCAACTATAGATCAAGATGCTTATTTTCTTTTTTTTTTCTTGTTTGAGTTGGAGTCTCACTCTGTCGCCCAGACTGGAGTGCAGTGGCCGCTCCTGGCCACTGCAGCCTCGACCTGCTGGGCTCCAGTGATCCTTCCGCCTCAGCCTTCCGAGTAGCTGGAACTACAGGCGCGTGCTACCACAGCCGGCTCATTTTGATTTATTGTAGAGATGAGGTCTCGCCAAGTTGCCCAGGCGGGTCTCGAACCCGCGGGCTCAGGCAATCCACTCACCTCAGCCTCCCAAAGGTGCGGGATTACAGGCTGAGCCACCGAGCCCAGCAAGATGCTTATTTTCTAAATGTGAAGGAAACCATCTCCATTTTAATAAGAAGCCAGAAAGCCCTGTTGAGGTTGTAATGCCACTACCCAAAAAGTAATTTTCATATTTGTTTCCCTCTATTATTCATCTACCTACTTACTTACTGTTTCACATTGTTTTTACCAGTTCTATGAACACATTTATTTTATTTATTTGTTCATTCATTCATTCATTTTGAGTCAGAGTCTCATTCTGACTCCCAGGCTGGAGTGCAGTGGCACATTCACAGCTATCGCAACCTCGACCTACTGGGCTCTGGTGATCCTTCAACCTCAGCTTTTCGAGTAGCTGGAACCACAAGCGTGTGCCACCATGCCCAGCTAATTTTTTTGATTTATTGTAGAGACAGTGTTTTCCCTAGTTGCACAGACTGGTCTTGAACCCCTGGGCTCAGGCAATCCTCTCATCTTGGTTTCCCAAAGTGCTGAGATTACAGCCGTTAGCCACCACACCTGGCCAGTTGTATGAACACATTTAAAAGCCAGGATTAAATTTTATTGCATTGACCAGATCAACAGAAAAAAACATGAACAGAAAAACAGGCTTATCTGGGTTTTTTCCTCCCCATTTTTTTAGTTTTATATACATTTTTCCACCAGAAGTTCTTTGCATCAAATCAGCCACTGTTAGATGCTGGGGTGAATCCAGGTGCTAAGCCTTATTTATCAATCCTGCTTGATTTGATTTGAATCCTGACCTACCTACAAAAACTATTATAACTTTTGGCAACTAACTTCATGAGTGCAGAGTGATGGTATCCCACACACCCATGTGTTAGTTCACCATTGCCCTAGCTACTAACTATGGATGCTATTACCCTGTTATGATCTATTTTTACAGATTTCTGATCTTTTCAGAACAGTTATGTGACTCTGTAGATTGAAATATCAGGTCACTTTAGCAACCATCTGAGAGCCTGATAAGCCAAGCCCAATACTAGTGGGCAAGTGGAGGATAGAGACTGGGAGAGGAGGTTGAAGATGGACCCAACCTAATTGCTGCTCTTGAGATATTTGCTTTCTTTTTTTTTTTTTTTTTTTTATTTTGAGTTGGAGTCTCACTCTGTCGCCCAGACTGGAGTGCAGTGGCCGCTCCCGGCCACCGCAGCCTCGACCCACTGGGCTCCGGCAATCCTTCCACCTCAGCCTTCCGAGTAGCCGGAATTACAGGCGCGTGCTACCACGCCCGGGTGATTTTTTGATTTATTGTAGAGATGAGGTCTTGCTGCCCAGGCAGGTCTTGAACCCGCGGGCTCAGGCAATTCACTCACCTCAGCCTCCCAAAGGCGCAGGATTACAGGCTGAGCCACCGAGCCCGGCTGATATTTGCTTTCTTTAGAAAGAGTCAGGCAAGTAGGGTACTGGGCCACTTCTAGAGTGGTTTGTCCATTAACAATGGAATAAAATTTTAGTTTTTAAAAAACATCCACCTTAATTACAAAACTTGAGTTTTTTTACTCTTGTGAATTTAATTCACTTCGCAAAGGTAAAGAATATTTCCCATTAACCCACTTCTGTGATTATGACTTATGTGAAATTCTACTATGTCAGATTGTCATCAGATTGCATAGCTGCTGCTTCATGGGATTCCTGCAGAAACAAACTGGATGAGGATTTTAACTGTTGTTGTGTTTGGGGGTTATGTTGAGATTCATTTGCTTTCTACTTTAATACTGATCACCAAAAGTGGGTGTCCATATTAGTAATTCCCAAATAGGTTGTTTGAGGAGGTTAGACAAGTTTTCTTTAAGGTAGACTGCAGGCTACCCTCTTTCGGGTCCCCACCTGCTGCGGGAGCTTTTCCATCTTCTTAATAAACTTCTACTCCCCCCCCCCAAAAAAAATAAGGAAGGCTGATACAACTAAGAACATGTGTTTATACTTCCTTGGGTGTGTTGCTCTTGGGCAATTAGTAGCTTGTTCTTGCCTGACCAGGTTTTAGTAACCTGTGCAGTGTTTGTCCATGATCAGTAAGTTCATATGGTTTCTCAAGACTCTCCAAAAGAGTAATATTAATATTACATTCTCTCCTGAAGTATTAATAAGAAGGGAGCAATCCCAGCTAGAATGGGTGCTTTTCAAATATTCTGCTTTTAGTCAAAGTTGAAGGTCTTTTTTGAAAATATCCCAAAGGGGTTCCTTTCCAGGAATAACTGATGTTAAGGGCTCTTGATGAGATGGCAAGTTCAAAAACACTTCTCTTGGGAGACTGGAAGAGCCATGGGGACAGGGGCAAGGCACACAGGAAATGAACCTGGCACACAGGAAATGTCCGTGGACAGTTATGAAGATAGCAAACTGTGTATTGACTTAGTTCATGTTCTCTCCTCACTACTTAGGTGGGGGATTTTGTTGTGCTTGGATACCATCTTATGCATCTTGGGACATTGCTGGATGGTAACACATTTAGCTCTGAAATGGACAAGGAGTCTCTCACTTTTTCCTAAATGTCCAGGTGGACCTTGGGCCACATTTTGAGAAACATGGTCATTTTAAAGCATTAATTCTTAATCTCTTTGGGGCCCACTGGAGGTCTTTTGAAGGTGTGAGCACTCACTGCAAAAACTGCCCAAATGCATAATTTCCCATATGCTTTTAAGTGTGTCGGGGGTGGTCTTATACTATGGAACTGGGTTAAGAAGCCCTGCTCTTAAGAACAGAAACACAGAAGGAGGCAGAAGAAGAAGAAAAAAAGGAGAAAACAAAAAGCAAATACACTTTTACCTAGATGTTTAGTTATTCCCAGCAGCTTTTACAACTCAATAGTTTTGGTCTTTGTTACTGCCATTTTTCAGTCTCTTAGTGAAGACAATGACTTGTCATCTTCTGTAGACAGGTGAGCTGTGTTTTAGCCATTGCACTTGGTCAGAGGCACACCCTGGCACAAATGGTGCTTCTGGTGTGATTAATGTCTGTGTGCAACTGGTTGGCTACTCTGCCTCCTCCTTTTTTTGGGGGGGGGGGTTGTTTGTTTTGACTCGGCGTCTCACTCTGTCACCCATGTTGGAGTACAGTGGCATGCTCACGGCCACCGCAGCCTCCACCTGCTGGGCCTAGGCTATCCTTCTGCCAAGTAGCTGGAATTACAGGCATGCGCCACCACACCCAGCTAATTTTTTTTTTTTTTTT
>NW_007249408.1:66486-80796 GCF_000164805.1 Carlito syrichta | reverse complement strand
CCCTAAAGAATACTGATAGCTAAACAGAGACAGGCCAAAAAAATCAAGAAACAGTATAAGTCAGAAGGTAAACACCAGACGTAATCTAGACCAACAGTTTCAATGATAAAATCACAAGTCAAAATAAGCGATCAGACTAGAGTCACTTCTGTGATCTCCGATTCCAGCCTCTCCCTTTTGTTTTTTGTTGCAGCATAGGGGTGGGGCTTTGTCTCCTGTTTCACACTGTTGCCTTAGGAGCTGAGGTAAAGTTTGTTGCTAGGTGGGCGGGGCAATGGAAGTCTCTGCCTGGAGAATGGCAAGGCAGTTTAAGCAGATCTGTTTTTCTCCGCTTGTCTGGGTCCTCTGGCTTGGGGTCTCACGCTGAGTGCCTCAGCCAGGGTGGACCCAGAGTTCCAGAGCTCCAAAGTTCCAAAGGGCAGGCTGTAAATGACGAGAGTGGTGCTGGGACCCTACAGAGTATTCAGCCAGTAATGGAACCGGTGTCTCTGAGGGGCGGGCGCTCAGAGCCTCCCTGTGTGACCTGCGGTGCCGGGTGCTGGGTGGGGGAGAGACCTGGAGGGAGCAGGGACCCAAAACTTCCCCGCACGCTGCAATACCTGGCCTTAGGAAATGAGGTAAAGTTTGTTGATAGGTGGGCAGGGCAATGGAAGTCTCTGCCTGGAGAATGGCAAGGCAGTTTAAGCAGATCTGTTTTTCTCCGCTTGTCTGGATCCTCTGGTTTGGGGTCTCACGCTGAGTGCCTCAGCCAGGGTGGACCCGGAGTTCCAGAGCTCCAAAGTTCCAAAGGGCAGGCTCTAAACGGCAAGAGTGGCGCTGGGACTCTACAGAGGACTTCAGCCAGTAATGGAACCGGTGTCTCTGAGGGGCGGGCGCTCAGAGCCTCCCTGTGCCACCGGCGGTGCCGGGTGCCGGGCCAGGGGAGAGAGCTGGAGGGAGCAGGGACCCAAAACTTCCCCGCACGCTGCAATACCTGGCCTTAGGAAATGAGGTAAAGTTTGTTGATAGGTGGGCAGGGCAATGGAAGTCTCTGCCTGGAGAATGGCAAGGCAGTTTAAGCAGGTCTGTTTTTCTCTCCGCTTGTCTGGGTCCTCTGGTTTGGGGTCTCACGCTGAGTGCCTCAGCCAGGGTGGACACGGAGTTCCAGAGCTCCAAAGTTCCAAGGGGTAGGCTCTAAACAGCGAGAGTGGCGCTGTGACCCTACAGAGGACTTCAGCCAGAAATGGAACCAGTGTCTCTGAGGGGCTGGTGCCCAGAGCCTCCCTGTGTGACCGGCGGCTTGATGCCAGGTGCCCAGGCTGGAGACAATGCAGCCGGGGAGGGATCTGGAGGGGGCTGGGACCAGAGACTTCCACACATGAGTAGAACGGCAGCAGTGGGGGGAGGGGCGCAATATCTGGCCTTGCGTGGGACTGAAGTTCCCGGGCCTAACCCCAGTGTGGTTGGTGGTTGGCTGGGGGATGGGGGTAGCGAAGTGATAGCCTTTTTGGGAACTCACGTTCAGAGAATCTCACCAGTTCACCTATGCCGTCGCCATCTTGCCCCGTCTCCCGATTTTGTTCTTTTTTATGGCTGCATAGTATTCCATCATGTATATGTACCACTTTTTTTAATCCAGTCCTCTTTTGATGGGCAGCATGATTGTTTCCAGGTTCTTGCTATTGTGAACAATGCTGTGATAAACATATGTGTGCAGGTATCTAGAGAGAAGATAGACAAGTGGGACCTTATTAAACTGACAAGCTTCTGCAAGGCCAAAGAAACCATCAAGAGAGTAGGGAGACAGCCTACAGACTGGGAAAAAGTATTTGCCAACTCCAGGTGTGACAAAGGCTTAACATCCTGGATCTAAAGGAACTAAAATGTGCTGAAAAGAAAAAAAAAACAAACAACCGCATTATAAAATGGGCAAAAGGTATGAACAGACACTTCACAAAAGAGGACATCCGAGCAGCCAACAAAAACATGAAGAAATGTTCAATGTCACTAATCATCAGGGAGATACAAATCAAAACCACACTGAGATACCACCTAACTCCAGTCAGAATGGCAATTATCAACAACTCAAAAAATAACAGCAACTGGAGAGGGTGTGCCAAAAAGGGAACACTTCTACACTGTTGGTGGGAGTGTAAACTAGTGCAACTAGTGTGGAAAGCAGTGTGGCGATTCCTAAAAGCTCTAAATCAACCTCCCATATGACTCCACAATCCCCCTACTAGGAATATACCCTGAAGAACTTAAATCACTCTATAAAAAAGATACCGGCAATATCTTTTTTGAGTTAACCTAGAAGCTGCTATGTGAAAGTTGGCACTCCTATGTTGGGTGCATATATGTTAAGGATGGCTATTTCTTATTGATGGATTGAAACTTTTATCATTACGTTGTGACCTTCTGTATCTTTTTAAATTTTTGATAGCTTAAAAGGTATTTTGTCTGAGATTAAGATCGCAACTCCTCCTTTCTTTAGTGTTCTGTTCGCCTGAAAATTTGTTTCCCATCCTCTTACTTTGAGTCTATGAGTGTCCTTTCTAGTGAGGTGAGTCTCTTGAAGGCAATAGTTTGTTGCCTGGTGATATTTTATCCATTTTACCATTATGATTTTTCAGTGGTGCATTTAGTCCATTCACAATCAGGCTAATTAGTAAAATATGAGAGTTGATCCCTCTCATAAGGTTCTTACGGAGTTAATGTTGTTCCTGTTTGTTTGTTGTCTTTGTTTTGGTTTTGGAGTTCGTCCATGTGTGTTTTTAATCTTTTGCCTCTACTCTTGTGAAGAACGTTGTTGTTCTTTTTTCCTTTTCTTCTGTGTTCAATACTTTCTTAGGTGTCTCTTTACAGGTCGTCTGGTGGCAGTGTAGGTTCTTAGGGATTGGATATCTGGGAAAGTTTTCAAATCTCCCTCACTGGTGAAGCTTAGCTTTGCTGAGTAGGTTATTCTCGGTTGTTATTGTTTATCTTTTAGAACTTTGAAGACAAGGCTCCCGGCTTTCCCAGCCTGCTGTGTTTCAGTAGATAAAACTATGACTATTCTAATCGGTCTTCCCTGGTTGGTAGTCTGACCTTCTTCTCTTGCTGCCTTTAGGATTTTTTCTTTTATACCAACTTTGTTTAGGTGAGTTATTATATGTCTGGGAGTTGTTCTTCTCATCTGCTGTCTTGCAGGGGTTCTCTTATTCTCTTGTGTTTGAATTTTTGCATCACTGATGAGATGAGGGAAGTTTTCTTGAATGATTTCATAAAATGTTTGTTCCAGTGTGACCTTTGACTCTCTCTCTGACTCAGGAAGGCCAATCACTCTTAGGTTCAGTCTCTTGAAGTAATCATTCTTCTCTTGAAGACTTTGTTCTTCTTTTTAAGCTTCTTTTCGGTGTTTTTGACTGTTTGGGTTATTTTTGTAATTTGGTCTTCATGCTCTGAGATCTTTCTTCCACTTGGCTAATTCTGCTTTCTATGCTTATTAGTTTGTTATTTATTTCTGTCACAGTATTATTTAATGCTGCTATTTTGGTCATCAACTCCTTCCTCTTTTTCCCTTGTCTCTCTTAAATTTTTTAAATTCTCTCTATTAATGTCTTGATGTCTGGATTTGTTGCATGTGACCAGTCATTCTGGGGGCTCTTCAATGTTTGTGTCCCAAAGTCGGTTTTCTCAATGTCTGACCTCCCTGGGGCCTGTGTGAGACCTATATTCTTTTTTTGTTTTTTCTTCATTTGTGTAGATTTTTTCTTCATTTGGATAATCTTGATGGAGGAAAGCAAGTCACTATGACAATTATGCTAGTCAATGGGTCACACTTCATAGAGTATGCCCAGCCACTGGGGCACCCATAATGGTGAAGGATGGGCCACAGGGTCACCCATTATTGAGGAGACCTCCATTCACTAGTACACAAATCTCCAAGGATGATCTGTCACTAGAACATTCTTCACAGAGAAAAACCAGTCAGTGGGGCATCTATCCCAGAAGACCACAGAGAAGACAAGTCACCAGGGTGCACATTATGGATAAGGTTCTGTCAGCGGGGCACACATTATGGAGTAAGACCAGTCAGTAGGGAAACTGTTTACACACTGGTGTAAACAGTTTACACACTGGTGTACCCAGCGCAAAAGGGAGTCAGTAACTGGGACACCCATCAGAGTGAAGCTCTAGTCACTGGGGAACTGATCACAGATGAGGGCAAGTAACTGAAGCAATGATTACAGTGGAAAGCCAGTCATTGGAACACTGATCACAGAAGAGGGCCAATCACTACTGTTCCCTTCACAGTAGAGATCCAGTCATGGAGTCACCCATCCCAGAGGAGGGACTAACACTGGGACAGATATCACAGAATAGAACCAGGCTTTGGATCATCCATCACAGAACAGAGTCAATTACTGAGACACCCATCAAAAATGAAGGCCAGTAACTGTGACAGACATCATAGAAAAGGACAAGTTAGTGAGTCACTCAGAAAAGAATTGGGCCGGTGGTCACTGGGGCATCCATCACAGAGGAGTAGTCACATGAACACCCTTAAAAGAAAGGACCAGTCACTTGGGTATTAGTCACTGAGGAGGCCCAGTCACTGTGGCACCCATGATGAACAAGAGCATTTCACTGAGACACTCTTGATGTGGGAAGCCCAGTCACTGGAGCAGTGATCACAGAGAAAACCTAGACACTGTGGTACCAATCACTGAGGAGAATCAATCACTACACCATTTTTTTTACAGAGAAGGAGCAGTCACTGTGTCACCCTTAATAGAATGGGTCCATTAACTGGGGTCTCTATCAAAGAGGAGAGAATTACTGGGGCACCCATTACAGAGGTGAGCCAGTCAGTGAGTCACAAAGCACAGAGAAGGGATAGTCACTGGGTCACCAGTTATGTAGGAATGTCTGTTACTGCCACACACATCAGAGAGGATGACAAGTCACTGTACTACCCATTTTGCAAAAAGGTCAATAACAGTGGTAACAATCAAAGAGGAGTCCAAGTCAAGAGAGCACCTATTATGGAAGAGACTCGGTCAATAAGATACTCACCACAGAGGGGGGCACATCACTGGGGCATACTTTATGGAGGGGTTCCAGAACCTGGAGGGCCCATCACAGTTGTGCACCCATTTTGGAGGAGGCCTTGTTATGAGGACCCCAATCATAGAATAGGTCTAGTCACTGCAACACCCAATACAAAAGATGGCCAGTCATTGTGTCACCCATCTAAGAGGTGCCCCAGTAACTGGGACACTCATTGTGGAGAAGGTCCAATTATTGTGGCACTCATCACAGAGGAGAGTTATTCAATGTGGCACCCATTATATAGAATGGACAGTCACCAGAACACCAATCACAGGTGAAGCCCAGTAATGGGGGCATCAATTATTGAGGAAGACTAGTCACTGGGACACTGATAATAAAGGAGGAGGTCCAGTAAGTGGGCCATCCATGAAGGAGGCCCAGTAAAAGGGCCACTCATCACTGACGTAGGTTTGTTACTGGGACACATAAATTGGATGATAGCCAGTCACTAGGTTCAATCACAAAGAAAGTACAGTTACTGGTGATTCCATAATGGAGGAAAGGCAGTTACTGGGGCAAGAATATGGAGAACTAGTCACTGGGACACTAATCACAGAGGAAGGTCAATCACTGGGGCACCTATTACAGAGGGCAAATCACTGTGGCATGCATTTTGAATGAGTGCCAGTCACTGGTTACACATCAGCAAGGCTCGGTAATCACTGAGACACCAATTATGGAGGAAATGTAGTCATAGTCAATGGTACATTCATCACAGAGGAGGGATAGTCATTAGGGCACCCATCACATAGGAGGGCAAGTCATTAGGACACCTGTCACAGATGTGGAGTATTCACTTTGGCACCCAGCATATATCAGGGCAGTCACTGTGGCACCAGTCAAAAAGGAGGAACAGCCACAAAGGCAAGCATCAAATAGAATTACTAGTCACTGGGACACTCATCACAGAAGAGGGCTTGTCACTTGGCATCCATAACACAGGAAGGCCCATTACAGAGGCACCAATCGTGGAGGAAGACCAGTCACTGGAACCCCCTTTACAGAAGATGGCCTGTCAAGGGAACACCCAGCACAAATGACAGCTTGTCACCATTATTAAGAGGATACTAGTCACTGGCAATTATTATGAAGGGACACCTGTCACTGGAGCACCAATCACAGAGGAGGTCCAATTACTTGGTTATCTGTAAAAGATAATAAGTGATTTATTTTCTGCGAAGGTGACTAAAAGCATGTACTAGGAAACATACTTGACCAAAACTTTGTTTAAAAGGGAAAGGTGATAGTAGCCACATCGTCTTAAGTAAATAAAACTTAATTAGAAACAATAAAGATGAAATCGTCCAATCAAATAGCAACAAGTACTTATTTATTAGGACGATAAATTCCTTATGTGACATCCAAGATAGATTGTGACCTTGTAATCCTTGATTATGAGGATCTGGGGGGTGTCTTGCAAAGTAGAAGACAAATTACTTTCTGTAACTGCTCTGGGTGTGGCTGAACACCAGACACCCAATCTTGCAAGACTGTCATTAAAGTCTCACTTCTGCTGCACTCCATGTCACAGTGTCTATCCTTTTATTTTGGATGTGTGATTTTATTTCTCACAATAAGGAGATTTGTGCGGGATTCTTGCGTCTTAGGGAGGGGGACTCCCATAGAGGGGGAGTGGCGTCCTACCTGATTTCTGGTGGCCTACTCTGCTTGGGAATCTCGACAGTTTGGAGGACTGTAGATGAGCCCAAGACTATTTTTCTGGAGGGAACATTAGTTACACATGGGAGAAAAAAAGGCACCATGGTCAATAGGCAACCTCATGCACAAACCAAAGTAGGAAAAATTGTACTATAAGAACTGCCTTGGTGGTTGGGGCATTCTACAATGTTGGGGGTGTGTGTGACTCAGATGTGTCACAGATACGAAGCTAGTGCAGATCCTAATCTGTGGCTGTGTCCTCCAGCGAAGGAAACACCAAAGTTGAATGAAAAGAATCTCAGGTGCACAAGAAAGCTATAATGGGGGGTTGAGTGCATAAGTAAACTCGGGCATGATCATCAACCAGGGAAATTGGGGGACACCTAGTAAGTGGAAATGAATATTCAAGTTAGACAATAATTAAAAATTCTATGCCTATGGGACTGAAGAATGGCAGAGATTAAGATTCTTCCTCTAACATTCACCAGGACAGTCCATTCAGGGAATGTTCAGGACTTGGAGGGATTGCCCTTGTACTGAAATGATGGGAGATGATCAGGAGGGCTGCAATGTCTGTATGGAAATGGGAAAACCCTCCAGGACTGGGCGTTGATCCAGCCAAGTAAAAGTACTCAAATGTGGATCCTGGGTGGAGCAATTATAATCAAGAGGATAAAACTAAAGTGCAATATCTGAGGGGATTAATATTTAAGGGAATCAAGGAATCAGCGCCGAGTTCTTATAATGTCTCTTAGGCTTTTAAGGCCCAAAAGTGAAGGAAGTATCTCCAACTGCCTTCCTACTAAGACTTAAAGACCAAATGAGGAAATATTCTGGGCTAGTATCAGAGGACCAATGGGAGAGGGACTTCTAAAGTTTAATTTTGTTACTAAAACCAGGCCTGATATTGCCAAAAATTTGCCGAAATTTGAGGGATGGAATAAGAAACCAACAGAAGAATTACTTAAAAATGAAAAAAATTGTGTTTGTAAAGTGGGATGAGTAAAAAAAAAAACAGAAAAGGAAAGACATCAGTAAGTAGGTAAGAGAGATGTAAAGAAAGTTATGGGTATGGAGGTGTACTTTTGGTTAAAAAAAGTCACAAAAGAAAGAGACTAATTTTGTATATGAAATGATTTTGAAAGATAACATTTTGTTCTAAAATAAAAAGACTGGTTATTTAAGAAAGAGGGAAATACTGGGCAAAACAAGAAGAGCAAGCATGCTGTCAATGGTACGTGAAGTCAGAATAAGGGTGGCAAAGGGAAATTTATTTTTTTAAATCTTGGTATATAATTAAATCAGTTATAATTTTTTCTCCAGCTCTAACTGCTGTTATGACTTGAAATGTTTTAATTACTTAAACAAACAGCTTTAAAAGTGATAGAAATACATTTTCTTAGCTTCCTAGGACATCAGGGGCTGAGAATATTTTTTAAAAATTACAATTTGTAGAAAAACAAGTTAAATACCTAGGGTGTCAGATAAGTGAAGGCGAAGAAACAGTCGACCCAGAAAAAAACTGGAATAATTGACTACTCATTAGTAAAAACAAAGAGGGAACTCAGAATGTTTTTAGGCCTGATAGGTTATTGCAGATTATGAACTGACTCTTGTGCTTGAAAAACCAATAATTTATACTTTAAGTTGTTAAACGGAGAGCTCAACCTATCCAATGGACTGCTAAAGAAGTAAAAATTCTAAAAGGACCGAAACAAGTTTTAATCACAGTTCATGTTTTAACACTTCCATTTTTAGAAAAGCCTTTTCTTTTTTTTGTAACTGTGGATCATTGTGTAGCCTTCAGAGTGCTTACTCATCACTGAGCAAAAGAAAGAAATCAGTCAATTTTAAGTCCATTTATTAGATCCTGTGTCTAGGTACTGGCCTGCTGTGCCAATGGTGAACATTGAAAATTGACTTTCAGAGGAACCCTCATGGTCAGTACCCTCTCATCAAGTCCAGGCTATCCTAAATCAAAGAGAAAGGCATTAGCTGATGGATTCCCAGATTCGAAGATATGACAATATTATTGGAAAAGAACAATTTGATACTAACTACAGATTCCTGCCTCAACCCATTGAACTTCTTAAGTCCTGAGAGATAAGGAATCAAGAGGAATTAGGTCATAATTGTCTGGATATTGTTGAATACCAAACCAAAGTCAGAACAGACATGAAGAAAGTGCTACTGCATGGGATATTAAACTATTCATAAACGTCTCCTTTAGAATAATTTCAGGCAAAAAAAAGTCTATGCTATTATTGATAAAAATCAGTCACATAAACTTGTGAATTACTCACCTTTAATCAGGCTCTGAAATGGCTTGTAAAAAGAGCATCATATATACAGATTTTAAATATGTCTTTAGAGTAGTCCATAACTTTGAAAAAATCCGGGCAGAAAGAAGTCTCATAAATAGCAAGGGAAGAAAACTGGGTTCATGGAGAATTGGTTAAAGAAGTACAATAAATGTATTGCTGTCTGCTGAAATTACAATTACAAATATCAATAGTCAAAAGAAAAGGGGCTTCTTTCAGGGAACTGTCAACAGAGTGCTGATGAAATCGTTAAAAATGTCACTTTAGAAAGTGAGACTAAACTTGTGAAACTCTTCCCCAACATACATGTGAAACTACAATTTACTGAAAAAGACATAAAGGAAATGGGAAAATTAGAGTTTCCAACCCCAAAAAGGGGAGATGGTTTCTCTCACATGAGAGAGAGATAGTAAAAAAAAAATTATGAGGGAACCAATGACCATATTACATAAAGAGAGTTATTAGGGATCTCAGGCAATGTGCAGTGCAATTCTAAAAACTTATGAGTGTGTGGACACATAAAGTCTGTAAAGAATGGATAGTCACTCACTTTCCCTACTGCATCTGGAGACTGCTTGTAGACCATCGTGGTGCAGAGCTGAGCCAGTGCCTGAGGAGAGCTGCCACTGCCACCGCCATCACCAAGGCAGCCATTCCACATTGCACCACCCGTGCCTGAGACGATCCACGAATTCAGACCTTGAATCCCCTGTGAGCAAAACCTGCTGAGGTTGCTGCTGCCACCACTGCCATGGTGACATCCTGCCAGGCTGTGGATTTCCTCTCATGTGCCTTGAGGCAACAGCTCCTTCCCCTTAGTGGTGAGCAGCTGAGATGAAGACCATCTGGAGTGGTGAGATAGCACAACCAGCTGGCGATTCAAGGCAACAACACCAAAAGGGGAAAAATGGAAGCATGACAGACACAGGCCAGATCTGAGTGGTGAACTGGACAGTGACGAACTGAGGGGTGATTTGATATGCCCTTCACAGCAGGCTGGGGGAAATAGACCCTAACTGTGAACAAACTTACCAGCCTGAAAAGACAGCTAGATATCAGAGCTGAAAGAACATTTGACTTAAATGAAAAGTCTCAGAATATGCTTGATTAGTTCTGTTAGTCTACTGACTTGATTCTATTCCTTCTGTTTTGTTCCCTCCTTTATCTTTTTTCTTTTTTTCTCCCTTATTTTCTCTTCTTTTCTTTTCGTCTCTGTAAACCATATCTTTGTATAGAGGAATAGCACACCAATAAGGAGGTTGGTAAGCTTATATGCTAGTATCATTGTATGTTTTAGTTTTTTTTTGTATGGGAATTGGTTAGTTTGTAGCCATGGACTATTGTTTATATGTTTCAATTTTTTGTCTCTCTCTCCATTTGTTGGTACACTCGTCTGTGTTCCCCATTACTCCTCTCTGTCACCACTCTCCTCTTCCCCCAACAGTCTTCTCTATTCTCCTCCCTCTGTTAACCTCATTTTATTTCAGGGAGTAAACCTAAAATCCCACGGCATGGATAGATTCCAAGGCAGTGGGAAGTGGGCTTCAGATTATCCACTCACCTGTCAGTGGATACCAGGACCTGCAGATAGATTTTGAATCATAGCTCCCCAATTAAGCAAATATCAAAACCGCAAAAAGCACTACCCACAACCTACAGTGCAACCCCAGAATTGAACAAAGTAAGAGGACATACATAAAGAAGAATAGGAGATTGAACAAACAGAAGTAAAAGCAACCCCTCTACCTCTAAACAACAGAATTAAAGAAGACAGTGATGTGGAGGAAAGGAAAAAGTAGGAAAGAAATAAACCACAAAATGAAGACAAACCAGAAGAAGAATATAGGTCTCACACAGACCACTGAGAGGTCAGTAACTGAGAAAACAGACTTCGGAACCAAACAATGAAAATCACCCAGAATAACTGGTCACATGAAACAAACCCAGCCATAAAAACATTAAAAGAGAGAAGTAAAAAAATTGAGGAGATACAAGAGGAAAATAAGGAGCTGATGTCAGAAATAACAGCAGTAAAAATACTGTGAAGGAAATAAATAACAAACTAATCAGCATGGAAAGCAGAATTAGCCAAGCAAAGAAAGAATCTCAGAACTTGAAGACCAAAACACAGAACCAACTCAAACTGTCAAAAACATAGAAAAGAAGCTCAAAAAGACAGAACAAATCCTGTAAGAGATGAATGATTACTTCAAGAGACAGAAGCTATGATTAATTGTCCTTCCTGTGGCAGAAAGAGTGTCAGAAGCCACAGTGGAACAAACATTTCATGAAATCATTCAAGAAATCTTCCCGCATCTCATCAGTGATGCAAAAATTCAAACACAAGAGATTGAGAACCCCTGCAAGTAAACAAATGACAAGACAAACTCCCAGACACATAATGATTTGCCAAAAAAAGTAGGTATAAAAGAAAAAATCCTAACGGCAGCAAGAGAAAAAGGTCAGACTACCTACCAGGTAGTACAATTAGAATAGCAGTAGATTTATCTACAGAACTGCTCTAGGTTGGAATAGCTTAAAGCCCTATCTTCAAAGCTCTAAAAGATAAACAATTTCTACCAAGAATAAACTACCCAGCCAAGTTAAGCTTCATCAGTGAGGGAGAATTGAAATCTTTCCAAGATACCCAATCCCTAAGAACCTAGACTACCACCAGACCACCTCTACAAGAAACACTTAAAAAGTATTGAACACAGCGGAAAAGGAAAACAGAGCAACAAAGTTCTTCACAAGAGTACAGGAAAAGGATTAAAAACACACAGGAGTCAACTCCAGAATGAATAGAAAGACATCACACAAACAGGAAGAATGATAACAACTCTGTAAGAACCTTATGAGAGGGACCAACTTTCACATTTCAATAATTAGCTTGAATCTGAATGGACTAAATGCAACACTGAAAAGACATAGAATGGCAAAACAGATAAAATATCACCAGGCAACAATTTATTGCCTTCAAGAGACTCACTTCACTAGAAAGGACACTCACAGACTCAAAGTAAGAGGATGGGAAACAGATTTTCAGGAGAATAGAACACAAAAGAAAGGAGGAGTCACGATCTTAATCTCAGACAAAATACCCTTTAAGATATCAAAAATCAAAACAGATAGAGAAGGCCACTACATAATGATAAAAGTTTCAAACCATCAACATGAAATATCCATCCTAAACATATATGCACCCAACATAGGAGCACCAACTTTCATAAAACAGCCTCTAGGTAAACTGAAAAAGATATCAACGCCAACACCATCATAGCTGGGAACTTCAACACCCCAGTCACAACACTAGACAGATCATCAAGACAAAAATCAGCAATGAGATCTGAAACTTCAATGTGACACTTGACCAAATGGAGTTAATTGATACCTACAGAACACTCCATCCAAAGACCACAGAATATTAATGTTACTCATCACCACATGGAACGTACTCTGATCAACCAATACTTGGCCATAAATCAAGTACAAGCAAATTTAAAGGGACTGACACAGATGAATAAAAATAGAAATTAACAGCAACAAAGTCTCCCTAAAACCCACAAAGACATGGATGCTAAACAGCATGATGGTAAACAACTCCTGAGTCAATGATGAAATCAAAACAGAAATCAAAATGTACCTGGAAATAAATGAAAATGAAGAAACATCTTACCAAACTCTATGGGAAGCCATGAATGCTGTAGTAAGAGGGGAATTTATATTCCTACAAACGCACATGAAGAAAATGGAAGGATCACAAATTAACAGCCTAACAAGTCACCTAAGGAAGCTGGAAAAGCAAGACCACCAAAGCCTTAATTTCAGCAGAAGATTGCAGATCATCAAAATAAAAGCCCAAAACCAGGAAATAGAAGATAAAAAGATAATACAAAAAAATCAATGAAACAAAAAGCTGGTTCTACAAAAGGATAAACAAGATCGGTGTTCCCCTAGTTAGACTGACCAAGAAAAAGAGAGAAAAAGCCCAAAGACGCACTATCAGAAACACAAAAGATGAAATCACATCTGACCGTGAAGAAATACAAAAGATCATTAGAGACTACTATGTACTTGTATGGAAAAAGCTTGAAAACCTTAAGGAAATGGAGGACTTTCTCACATAACATAACCTGCCTAGGTTGAAACAAGAAGAAATTGAGACCTTAAATATACCAATAACAATCAAGTAAATTGCTACATAATAAGAAAGCTACCTACAAGGAAAAGCCCTGGCCCAGATGACTTTCCAGCAGATTTCTACAAGACATTTAAGGAGGAGCTAATACCATCCTACTGAAGGTATTCCAGGCGATTGAGAAAGATGAAATTCTCCCCAAATCATTTTATGAAGCTAACATCATATGATACTGAAGCCAGGTAAAGACCCATCAATGACAGAGAACTACAGGCCAATACGATTTATGAACATAGATGCTAAAATCCTCAACAAGATCCTAGCATATCGGACTCAACAACACATCTCAAAAATCATCCATCATGACGAAGTAGACTTCATTCCTGGGATGCAAGACTGCTTCAACATTCATAAAACCGTAAATGTAATTAAATACATCAATAGATGTCAAAACAAAAACCACATGATTATATCATTAGATGCAGAAAATGCTTTGGATAAAATCCAGCACCCCTTCTTGATAAAAACCCTCAAACATCTAGGCATACGGGGAACATACCTCAAAATAGTAGAAGTCATCATGAGAGTCCCACAGCAAGCATAATCCTAAACGGGCAAATATTGGAACCATTTTCCTGAAAACTGGAACAAGACAAGGATGCCCACTCTCACCACTCCTGTTCAATATAGTATGGGAAGTCCTGACTAGAGCAATCAGAGAAGAGAAGACAATCAGGGGTATCCAAATAGGAATAGAGGAAATCGAGTTACCTCTCTTTGCAGATGACATGATCGTGTACCTTGAAAACCCAAGATAATCTGTCAAAACCTCCTTGCACTGATACAGGACTTTGGAAAAGCCTCAGGATATATAATAGATGTACAAAAGACAATTGCATTTCTTTACACCAATAATAAACAAATAGAAACCCAAATAAAAAGCACAATTCCATTCACAATAGCTACAAAAAAATGAAATACTTTGACATCTTCCTAACCAGAGATGTGAAAGACCTTTACAATAAAAACTACAAAACACTGCTCAAAGAAATCAAAGATGACACAAACAAGTGGATAAATATCCCATGCTCATGGATTGGAAGAATCAACATTTGGAAA
>NW_007249408.1:0-65745 GCF_000164805.1 Carlito syrichta | reverse complement strand
TCTGAGCAGCCAACAGACACATGAAGAAATGTTCAATCTCTCTAATCATCAGGGAGGTGCAAATCAAAACCACACTGAGATACCACCTAACTCCAGTCAGAATGGCAATTATCAATAACTCAAAAAATAACAATTACTGGAGAAGGTGTGGTGAAAAGGGAACACTCCTAAACTGTTGGTGGGAGTGCAAACTCATGCAACCTCTATGGAAAACAGTGTGGCGATTCCTAAAAGCTCTAAATATTGACCTCCTATATGACCCCACAATCCCCCTACTGGGAATATACCCTGAAGAACTCAAATCTCTCTATAAAAAGATATCTGCACGTGTATGTTTATTGCAGCATTGTTCACAATAGCAAGAACCTGGAATCAACCATAGTGTCCATCAAAAGAAGACTGGATTAAAAAAATGTGTAACCTATACACGATGTAATACTATGCAGCCATAAAAAAATGAACAAAATCATGAATTTGCTGCAACCTGGATGGAACTAGAGTCAAAAATACTGAGTGTCCTCTCACAGAAACAAAGATCTGAGTATCACATGTTTTCACTCATATAGCAGACCTTGAACATTCATGTAATATTATAAGAAAAGGACTGACAGTGGTGGGAAACTATGGGAGAGAGGGGAAGGAAGGTGGGATTAATAGTAGTCAATATCTGTCTAGTGATGGAGAGACACCCCTTATCAACAAGTGAGCCTGAAGGAAACGTATTTGTTTACCTAACCCTTAACTATACCTGAAAATATCAAAATTTAAAATATTGATTAAAAAAAGAGAATGGATAGCCTTTCAAAAAATAGATTAAAATTTTGTTAGGAAATCTACAGAAAGGTTAAGACATTCAGAACTTAGTCCATACCTGAATATCCAAATTGACTTTACTGAGATACCAAAGGTTGCAAAGCTCAAATATCTACTAGCAATAGTTGACCATCAAACTGGATATGTGAAGGTTTACTCTTAAACAAATGCAACAGTGGAATAAGTAATAAAACTGTTTTCGAAACAGGTGATTCCTGGGTTTGATCTAATATAAAACATTAAATCAGACAATGGAAGTCACTTTACATCAAAAGTGTTACAAGGGATAATGAGGGCACTCCAAATGCACAGGGACCTTCAAATGCCTTGGCATCCATTGTTCTCAGAAAAAATAGAAAGAATAAATCACACTCAAACAAATTTAACCCAATTAATGATAGAAAGTAAGTTGTCCTGAAGGGGCAACAGGTAGTGCCGTTTCACCTTGGCTGGGACAAAGATTCCACTGCAATGTATTGCATGATGGCTCTATACAAAAACAAGAAAGTCTGGGAAATGAGGCTTATAAGAGCTTGTCCCTACTTTACCCTGTATTACAGAGGTCAGGTCCTAGGGAAGTCCCCTTTTTTCCATGAGAATACTGAACAATTTCTCTTGCCTCTCCAGGCAGGTAAAAGATTTTAGGGAACATGTAGGTTACCTATAACCTGCACCCACATCCAAAATGTCTCTGGCAACTTCTCTAACTTGTATATCCCCTGAATGGATGATTGGTGGTATTGTGGAGGGAAGAAAACTTGCATAATTATTTGCTGTCTAATTGGACCGAAATGGGTGCATTGATTCAATTAGTTATTCCATTTACTGTGGCATTCCATTCCACATCTGAAAGCATTCAGACTCCGCACCGATTTCAGAAAACATTACAAGGGTCTTTTGACTCAAATGTGCACATTGACTCTTTAGGATTCCTCAGGGAATTCCCTAATGAATTCGAGGCTAGAAGCTAGACAGCCACAGGGTTTGTGTCTGACTCTTTGGTAGACAACTATTTTAAAAATGTAGATTAAATTAATTACATTTATTATAATCAACAAAAGTTCATCAGCTATACTAGTTATGCCCTTCCAGGCGTAGTTACTCAATTGAACTCTAACAGCAGGAGAGCCTGGAAGAATAAAATAGCATTACACATAACGTTAGCAGAAAAAGAAAGGATTTTTGTAATGTTGGAAGGTACAATTACTTCTATTCCAAATAATAATGCCCCCAAAGGTATATCACTAAAGCTTTACAGATACTCACCATTTTAGTTAATACATTAGCTGAAAACTCTGACATTAACAATGCATTTACCTACAGATAGAAGAATAGTTTTAAAAATAGAAAGGTATGGTTGCCTCTGTTTTAACATCTCATCTTATAGTTGCAGAAATTTTAACTGCTGATGAGTGCTGTATAATTCCTTACATAAGGGGCCTGACCAAAAGCCTCATTAAAACAGCTATAAACAAGCAAATGCCTATGGCTTATGCACAAAATAACCTCCTGCTCTTAAAAAAGTCAAAGAAGAGTCAATACTTAACATGTTTAACCTAAACCTGAGACATACAAAACAATTAAAAGAAGTCTTCTAACATGACCAAGAGCACATAAGAGGAAGCAGACATGATCAAAATCTCATTAGAAAAGGAGGGGTGATGATAGTAAAAGCATCTTAGGGAAATAAAACTTACTTAGAAATAAGAAAGTGGTAACCCTTCAATCAAATAGCAGCAAGTACTTATTTTAACCTTATTTGAACCAAAAATTGCCTAGGCGATGTCTAGAAGATTTTGTGACTCTATAATCCTAGATCAATGAGGGACCAGGGGAGGGACTTCTGGACTAGAATATAAATGACGTGTTATGGCTCTGGATGTGATTGCACATCAGACAACCAACATTGCAAGACCATCATTAAAGTCTAACTTCTGTTGTACTCTGCGTCTCTGTGTCCATTCTTTAATTTGAATAGATGATTTTATTCCAAACAGCATCCATATTGGAGGAGGACCAATATGGAGTAGGTGCAGTCATGGAGCAACAATCACAGAGGTCAGTAACTGGAACACCTATCAAAGAGGAAAGACAGACACTGGGGCACCCAACACAGAGGAGGGTTAGTCACTAAGGCATCCAAAAGTGATGAGGGGCAGTCACTGGGGCACTGATCACAAAGGAGGGTCAGTCACTCAGGCACCTATCACAGAGGAGGGTCATTCACTTGTTCAGTCACTACAAAAGTGTGGGATCACAGCACCACATATTATAGAGGAGGAAAAGTCACTGGAAAACCATCATGGAATAAGGTCTATCACTGGATGCCCATCACAAAGGAGAGCCAGTCACTGAGGCACAAATCACAGAATAGGACCTATCACTGAGATAGCCAACAGAGAGGGTACAGTCACAAGGGGACCCGATAGGAGGGGTTCTGTTAATGGGCCACTGATTACAAAAGAGGGCCAAAGAATGGGGCAGCCATCAAAGAGGAGGAAAATCAGTTTGTACCCATCGCAGAGAAGAATTACTTGGGCATCTGTCATAGAGGAGGCCGAGTAACTGTTGTATCTATAAATGAGGAAGGACAGTAACTGGGGCACACAACAAAGAGGGGTACCAGAAAACTGGGCATGAATAAAAGAAGAGAGCAAGTCACTGGGACATCCATTATAGAGGAGATGCAGTCACTGGGACAAGCATCACAAAGAAGGGCCAGTCACTGGGATACACCACAGAAAAAAACCAGACACTGGAGCACCAATTACAGAGGAAGTCTAGTCACTATGGCATTCATATGGATGAGGACCAGTCACTGTGGCACCGATCACAGGAGAGGGCCAGTAACTTGGGCACTGATCAGAAGAGGGCCAGTCATTTGGGCACCCATCACAGAAGAGTGATTTTCGTTGGACACACAATATAAAGTTGGGTCAGTAACTGTGGCACACATCACAGAAGAAGGTTGCTCACTGGGGAAACCATCAGATAGGTGAGCCAGTCACTGAGACACCCATCTGAGAGGAACACAAGTCACTGACACACGCAACATACAAGAAGGTCAGTAACTGTGACATTCATTAGGAGAACTCAGTAATTGGGGCTCATTACAGAAAATGATCAGTGACTGGGGGCAGCCATCACAGAGAAAGCAAAGTCAATGTTTTATCCATCACAGAGCAGGGCTAGTCACTAAGAGCAGAGCTAGTCACTCATCACACTTTACGACCTGTCACTGGGACACCAATTAGGAGAAAGCTCAGTCACTGAGGCCCCCCTTTCCAGAGAAGGGCTTGTCACATAATCACTCATCACAGAGACACCCAACACAGAGAATGGTTAATAACTAAGGCAACCATCCCATAGAAAATCCAGACACTGGGGTACCCATTTGGTGGAGGTCTAATCATTGATGAACTGATCACAGAGGACATCTAGTCACTGGGGTCCCCTTCTCAGAGGTGGTGTGGTAACTGGGGTACCCTTCACAGATGAGGGTTAGTCACTGGGGCACCCATGAGAGAGGAATATAAGACAATGGACACCCATAATAGAGGTCAGGTTGTTACTGAAGCATGTATTAGAGAGGAACAGTCTCTGGGGCACCCATTGCAGAGGAGGACCAAACACTGGAGCACATATCACAGAGGAAGAACTGTTGCTCAGGCAACCATTTCAGAGGAGGAATTATTGCTCAGCACCCACAACTGAGGGGAGTCATTAATAGGGAATCTCATCACAGAAATACCTACACAAGGAGGGCTAGTAACCGTGATACCAATAAGCAACGGGGACCAGTTACTGGGGAACCCACAGAGAGGAGGGCTAGTCACTTTGCGACCAATAGCAGAGGAAGGCCAGTCACTGAGGCACCCATTATAGTGGAGGGCTGTTCAGTGAGATAACCACCAAAGAGAAGGGTCTGTTACTTGGGCATTCATCACTGAAAAGGGCCAATCACTGAGACACCCATTACAAAGTACGTGGTGCATCCAATGTGGAGCTGGTTAAATTACAAGGGTACCTATCACAGAAGAGGACTTGTCTTAGGGCACTCAACTTAAAAAGGGACATTCACTGAAGCACAAGTAACTGAGAAGTCACATTCACTGAAACACTCCTAATAGAGCTAGTCACTGAGGTACCCATTAAGTAGCAGACCCAATCACTGGGGTGGCAATCACTGAGAAAACCTAGCCAGTGGAGCACCCATTATTGAGAAAAATTCTTCTCTGGAGCATTTTTTTTTAGTTAAAGTCTCACTCTGTCACCCAGACTGGAGTACAGTGGCCGCTCCCAGCCACTGCAGCCTTGACATGCTGGGCTGCAGCGATCCTTCCACTTCAGCCTTCCCAGTAGCCATAACTACAAAGGTGTGCTACCATGCCTGGCTAATTTTTTCAAATTTATTGTAGAGATGAGGTTTTGCCAAGTTGCCCAGGCAGGTATCAAACATGTGGGCTCAGGCAGTCCACTCACCTCAGTCGCCCAAAGCTTGGGATTACAGGCTGAGTCACCAAACCTGACTGTGGAGCATTTTTAATAGAAGAGTCCCAGTCTCTGAGGCATCCTTAACAGAGGAACACCATTCACTGGGGTACCATTATAGAAGCTTAGTCTCTAGGGCATCTACTAAACAGGATAGCCAATCACAGGGACAATCATTGTAAACAAGAGTCACTCACTAGGGCACATAATATAGAGAAGGCCCAGTTATTGGGACACCCATCACAGAGCAGGGCTAGACACTAGGTCACACAATTTAAATGAAGGCCACTACCTGGGGCACCCATCACTGAGAAGTCTCATTCAATGGGTCACCAATTGTGAAAGTGGCCTAGTAATGAGAAAACCTATGACAGAAGATGCTTAGTCACTGCAACATCCATCACAGAGAATGAGCTTAATTGAGGCACCAATTACAGAGATGTCCCATTTACTTGACACCCCTTAAGGAGGAAGCCCAGTCACTTTGACACTGATCAGAGAGGAAGGCTAGTTACTGGGGCATCCATAATATATGAAGACTGATTACAGTTGAACCAATCACATGGCAGGCCCACTCACTGAGGCCTACATTGTTGGAAAGACACAATCACTGTTGTACCCATCAAAAAAGAAGGCCAGTCAATAGGACACACATTATTGAAGGGTCCCAGCAAGTGGGACGCCCGTCACACCCATCACAGAAGAGGGCTAATCAGTGAGGAAACCATTATGGAATAGGGCCAATCACTGGGTAGCAATGATGGCAGGCAGTCATAGGTGCACCAGTCACAGAAAAGGACGTCAATAGTGCACCCATTTTGGAGGAGGGCTGCTCACTGGCAGCCCATCACCGAATTGAGCTAGTAATTGTGGCACCAATTATGGAGGAGGGGTTGTCAGTTAGACAAAAATCAGAGGAGTACCAGTCACTAAGGCACCTATCACAAATGTTGGTCAGTCGCTAGAGCACCACCACAGAAAAGGGGCAGTCACTGGGGCGTGCAACATACAGCAAGGCCAGTTATTGTGCCACTCATCACAAAGGAAGACCAGTCACAAAGACACGCATAACAGAAGAGTCTTAATCACTGGTATAGCCATCACAGATGAGGGTTTTCAAAGTTGCAACCATCACAGAGGATTCCAGAAAACGTGGCTTAGTCTTGGAGGAGGGCCAGTCACTGGGAGCCCCATCACAGAGGAAAGCCAGTCACTGAAGCTTCCATAACACAGGAGGAGCAGACACAGGAACACCCATCATAAGGGAGGGTTAGTTAATAGGGCAACCATTATGAAGGAGGTCAGTCATTGGAGCACCAATCACAGAGGATGCCAGTCACTGGGACACCATCACAGTGGAAGGCCGATCACTAAGTCAACCAAAATAGAGGAAACCAGTCACTGGAGTACCCCTCGCTAATGAGGACCAGCAACTGGTGCATGGATTACATAGTAGAGATAGTCACTGGGAAACTTATAAAATTGGATGGCGAGGCAATGAGTCACCCAAGTCAGAGGAGAAATAGTCACTCAGGCACCCATCAAAAAAGAGAGCCATTCACTGGGGCGCTAATTACAGAAGAGGCACAGTAACTGAGGCTGTCATTTTAGGGGAGGCCTAATCATTGGGGCACAAATCACAGAATATGGACAGTCACTGTGGCACCCATCACTGAGGAGGCTCAGTAACAGTGGCTGCTATCACAGTAGAGGGCCATTTACTTGGGCACCCATCACTGAAGAAGTCTAATCACCACGGCACACATCACAGAAGAGATCCAATAATTGGAACTCCAGTTATGAGGCAAGCCAGTCACTGGATTACCCATCACAGAGAAAGACAGTCACTGGGTCACCCATCACAATGAAGGGCCAGTTACTGGGACATATATTATGCCTAACACTGCCTAACCCATCACAGAGAACAGCTGATCACTCGGTCACTGATTTAAAAGGTCAGCCAGTGAAAAAGGCACCCATCAGAGAGGAGGCATAGTCAATGAGGCACCTATCACATAGGTCAGCCTGTCAATGGGGCACTGAACAGAAGGAATGCCCAATCACTCGGGTGTAAATCGCAAATGAGGCCCAGTATGTTGATAACACTTTAGAGAGGACGGTCATTCACTGGGACAACCATCATAGAGAAGGCATAGTCACTGAGGCACCAATCAGAGAGGAGGCTTAGTAATTTTGGCTCCAATCACACAGGAGGCAAAATAATAGAGACATCTATCAGAATGCAGACATTGTCACTGGGATAACCATCATAGAGGAGTGCCTTTCACTGAGGAACCCATCAGAGAGAAAAGCCATTTACTGAAGCACCCATGGCCAAAGAGAAACACTCAATAGGGTACCAATCATGGTGAAATGCCTGTCACTGGTGCTCCTATCATAGAGGAGGGTTAGTTTCTGGGACACCTGTTATTGAAGATGCCCAGTAATTGGAGCACCAATCACAGAAGATGCTCAGTCAGTGGTGCACTTATGAGGAGATCAAGCCATTGTGACACACATTATAGAGAAGATCCAGTCACTGGGAATCCAACTGTGGAGGACAGCCAGTCACTGGGCATCTATTATGGAGGAAGATGTTCACTAGGATACCCATTACAGAAGAATGATAGTCACATGGGAACCCATCAGAGAAGAGAGCCAGTCACTGGGGCACTCAACACAAAGAAGAACAAATCGCTGGGACACCCATCACAGATGACAGCCATTCAATGCAGCACCAATCACAGAGAAGGGCAGTCACTGGGAGGGACACCCATGACAATGGAGGGTCCATCACTGGGGCAGCAATTATATATGAAGGACAATTTCTTCATATTCACAGGGGAGACATAGTTTACTGGGGCATACATTATGGAAGAGACTCAGTCATAGGGAAATGCATCACGAAGGGCAAACATGCCATGGGGCACCAAATATGAAAGAGGCTCAGTAAGTGGGGCACCTATCACAGAGAACGACTGAAGAAACTTTATGGAGTAGGGCAAGTCACTGGACACCAATGACAGAGGAAGCACAGTCACTGGGACATCTATAATAGAGGAAGGCCAGTCACTGCTGCACCAATATGGAGGAGATCCAGACACTGGGGCCCCAATTGAAGAAGAAGGCGTGTAACTGAGACACTCATGAGAGAGGAGGGTGGGTCACTGGGCAATAATATTGGAGAAGGACTAGTCACTGTTACAAATATCACAGATGAGGGACATTCACCGAGGCACCCATCACACAAGAAGTCCAATTTCCACGGATCCCATCAAGGTGGAAGGAAAGTCACTGGGGCACTCATCACAGAGCAGAACTATTCATTGTGAAATCCATCACAGAGGAGGCTCAGGTGCAAAGGTATACATCACAGAGGAGGACTAGTCACTGGGACACCCATCATGGAGGAGAATCAGTCACTAGGGCACCAATCATGGAGAAGGGCCTATCACTGGGATTCCCATTACAGAGGATGGTCAGTACCTGAGAAATCCTTCACACAAGAAGGCTGCTCATGGATACACCAATTACAAAGGAAGGCTAATCAATGGGGCAGAAATTACTGAGGAAACTCATTGAGTCAGACAACCATTACAGAGAAGGGTTAGTCACTGGGGCAATCATTATGAAGGAGAACTTGTCACTAGGACACCCATCAAAAAGGAGGCTCACAAATTGAGGCATCCATAGTGGATGAAGACCAGTCACAGGGGCACCCATTATGGAAAAGACTCAGTCACTGGAGCAACGAAAACAGAAGAAAGCTTATCACTGGGGCATCCATTACAGAAGAGGGCCAGTTATTGGGACAACCATCAAAGAAGAGGGCTGCTCACTGGGCACAAATCATGGAGGAGGCATAGTCACTGGGACCCCTATAATAGAGGAAGGTCAGACACATCACAGTTGCACCAGTATGGAGGAGGCCCAGACACTGGGGCATTGATCACAGAAAAAGGCCTTCAACTGGGACACCCATGACCAATGAGGATGACTCAATAAGGCACCGATTTTGGAGGAGGACTAGTCACTGGGACAACAATCATAGATGAGGGCCAGTTATTGTGGCACCCATTACCCAGGAGGGCAAGTCACCAGGGCTTCCATTAAGGAGGAGGGAAGTCACTAAAGCACCCATTACAGAACAGAGCCATTCAGCTATTCACTGAGGCATCTATCACAGAGAAGACCCAATCAAAAAGGCACACATCACAAAGGAGGGCTAGTCACTGGAACACTCATCACAGAGGAGGGCTAGTAACTGGGGCACCCATCGAAAAGGAGGACCAGTCAATGGGGTACCAATCATGGAGAAATATCAGTCACTGGAACTCCCATTGCAAAGGTACACACATTCATCACAAAGGAAGAATAATCACTGGGGCATCCCTTGTTGAGGAGTCCCATTATGTGGGACAACCATCACAGAGGAGAGTTAGTCACTGGGGCAATCATTATGAAGGAGCACCAGCCACTGGGTCACCAAACAAAGAGAAAGCTCAGAAATTGGGGAATCCATAATGGAGGAGGAGGATCAGTCACAGGGCCATCAATTATGGAGTAGCCCCTGTCACCGGGGCTGTGATCACAGAAGAAAGCTAGTCACTGGGGCACACATTACAGAAGAGGGCTAGTTATTGGGACATCCATCAAAGAAGGCACCCAGTTTCTCGGACACCCATCACAGAGTAGGGCAGGTCTCTAGGGCACCAATCACAGAGAAGGGACAGTTACAGTTACTGATGTACATATCAGTGAGGACAGTCAGTCACAGGGGTACCCCACAGAGAGGCAAGCTAGTCTCTGGTATGTCAAATTCAGAGGAGGGCTATTATTTGAGACACGAATAGCTCTGGAGGGCCTGTCATTGGGGAACCCATTATATAGGAAGGACAGTCATTTGGACAACCTTTACTGAAGAGGGCTAGCCACTGTGGCTAACATTATGGTAGACTGCCAGTCACTGCGTCACTAATCACACAGGTGGCTTATTCATAAAGGCATGAATGCTAGAAGACAGCCAGTCACTGGACCTCCCATTATGGAAAAGGCCCAGGAATTATATGCCAATCACAAAGGAGGACTTGTCACTGGTGAATACTTCACAGAAGAGGACTAGTCTCTGGGACACTCATTATAGAAGAGGGCCAGTCCCTAGGCCACATATTATGAATGAGGCCCAATCAATGGTGTAACTATCACAAAGGAAAGTCAGTCACTGAAACATCCATAATGGATTAGAGCTAGCCACTGGGACAGCAATTGTGGAGGAGGCTCCGTCACTGGGGTATCTGTCTCAAAATAAAGTCATTCACTGGGACACCCATTACAAAGGAAAGCCAGTCATAGTGGCAGCCATCACAGAGAAGTGCTAGTCATGATGGTACCAATTATATATGAGACCCAGCTACTGGAACACTCATCACAGGGGAACCCAGATTGGAGGAGGACCAGTCACTGGGATACCAATCACAGAAGGATTCCCATAAATAGAGCGCAAATAATGGAGGCAGTCTAGTCACTAAGACAACCATCACAGAAGAAAGTTAATCACTGGGGCCTCTATCAGAGGTTCAGTCCACTAGTACAGCCATAATGGAGGAGGGCCAATAACTGGTGTGCTTATTATGAAGACAGCCTTGTCACAGACCAACCATCGCAGAGGAAAGCCTGTCACTGGGACACCCATAAGAGAGGAGATCTAGTCACTAGGGCATTCATTATGGATGAAGACCAGTCGCTCATGCATTGATCACACAGGAGGAGCAATCACTGGAGCACACATTAGATAAAATTTCCAGTCACTGGTATGCCCATCAGAGGTGGTCTACATATAATAGACCTGGGCCAGGCTTTGAGCTACCAATCACAAAAAATGGCTACTCACTCTGGCACCCATAAGAGAGGGGAGCCAATCACTGAAACAACTATCAAAGAGAGCCAGTAACTAGGATGACCATCCTTGAGGATGGCAAGTCACTTGGGCTCCCATCACAGAGGAAGACAAGTCACTCGTACATCTATCACAAAGGAGGACTTGTCATTTGGGTACTAATTATGGAGGAGGCCCAGATACTGGGACATCCATAAGAGAGGAAGTCTAGTCACTCTGGTCCCTTTATGGAGGAAGGTCAGTCATTGAGCCACCAATTTCTGAGAAATCCTAGTCACTGGGGAAGCTGTAATGGAGAAGGGCTAGTCACTGGGGCACCCATTATGTAGGAGACACAGACACTTGAGCAACAATCACAGAGGAAATCTAGTCACTAGGTCACTCATCCTAAAGAGGTTTCAGTCGTTGGTCACTAGGACTTTTTTCACAGAGCACAGTCAGTCACTAGGGCACTACTCACAAAGCATGTCTAGACCACGGAGTACCATCATAGCAGAGAGCCAATCACAAGGCACTAATTATGGAGGAGGCCCAGATCAAAGAGGTGAGTCAGTCACTGAGGCACACATCATAGATTAGGGCCAGTCAGTGGCACTCATCACAGAGAAGTTCCAGACACTGGAGTACCAATTAGGTGGCCTCAGTCACTGGGGCTCTGATCACAGAGGACACACAGGAACTGGGGCAGCCATCACAGAGGTGACTGTAAGTGTGGTACCCATCACAAAAAAGTTCTTGTTATTGGGGCACTGATCACAGGGAAGGACAGTCACTGAGGCAACTATCAGAGAGAACGACCAGTCACTGGGGTACACATCACATAGGAGGACCAATTACTGGGCCACATATTCGAGTGAATGATGAGTCAATTTTTCACAATTCACAGAGGAGAGGTGGTCCCTGAGGCACCCATCCATAGAGGAGGTCTAGTAACTGGGGTACTCATTCTAAAGGAAGGCAAGTCACTTGAGTATCCAATAGAACAAGAACAAATCAATGGGACACTGATCATGAAGGAAGGCCTGTCATTGGGGCACCTATCACTAAGGATGCCTGGTAGCTGGTGAACACATCACAGAAGAGGGCTAATCTTTCAGTACCCATTATGGTGGAGAACCAGTCACTTGGGGACCAATCACAAAGGAGGGCTTGTCATTGGTGTACCCATCGAAGAAGTGGGACAGTCAAAGTTCCATCCAGTATGGAGGAGGCCCAGTCACTAAGACAACTCTATCTCAGAAGAAACTCACTAAGACAACACTATCTCAGAAGAAACTCTGTCACTGGGGCCCAGTTATTGAAATACTCTTCACAGAGTAGATAAAATCACTAGGGCACAATTTGAAGGAGGGCTAGTCAGTGGGACAACAATCAAAAAGAAGGGCCAGTCATTGAAATACCTATTGTGGAAGAAGACCAGTCATTGAAACACCCACCACAGAGAAGGGTCAATCACTAGGGTACCCATTATAGAGGAGGCCTAGTACATCACACACACAGTCCAGAGGAGGGTTAGTCACTGAGGCAACTGTTTTGGAGAAGGATTAAATGCTAGGACACTTGTCAGAGAATAGGGCTAGTCTCTGCAAAACCAATAACAGAGGATGGCCAGTTATTGGGGCACCATTCAGAGAGGTAAAGTCACTGGGACACCCCCTATGGAAGAAGTTCAATCACCATGACCCCGTTACATAAAAGGGATATTCACTGGGGCACCCATCATCTATGAAGACAAGTCACTGGTGTAGAAATCACAGGGGAGCCCAGTAACTGGTGAAAATATTATGGAGGAGACCCAGACACTGAGACACTCATAACAAAGGAGGGTCTGTCACCAGGGCACCCTTATAGAGGAATCCCAGTCTCTGTGACATCTATCACAGAGAAGAACTAGTCACTGGAGTACTGATCTTGTGAAGACAAGTCACTAAGGCACCAATCACAAGCGAGGCCCAGTCACTGGGGCACACATAATGGAGTGGGACCAGTCACTGGGACACCCATCACAAAGAAAGTCACTGGGGCATTCGTTATGAAGGAGGATAATAAGAAGTAAGAAACACATCACAGAAGGGAGCTGGTCACTGAAGTAAGAAACACATCACAGAAGGGAGCTAGTCACTGAAGCTATCATTACTGAGGAAGGCAGGAAACCAGGCACCCATCACAGAGGAGGTCAAATCACTGGGGCACCCAAAATGGGGGAGAACCAGTCAATAGGACACCAATCATAGAAGAGGGCCAATCACTATGACACCCATTATGAAGTAGCCAATCATTGAGACAACATTCAGAGAGAAAGGACATTCACTGGGTATACCATTATGCAGGGGGCCAGTCACTGGTGCAACAATCACAGAGTAGAGCTAGAAACTAGGGCAGCCATTATGGATGAGAGGCAATCACTGGGGCACCAAACACAAAGGAGGACTAGTAATTCAGTCATCCATCACAGAGCAGGGCTAGCCAAGGTAGTACCAAATCACAGAGGAAAGTCAGTTACCGAGGAACCCATCACAGGAGAAGGTCAGTCACTAGGGCATTCATTGTGGATGAGGGCCTGTTACTGGGGAACAGATCATAAAGGAGTGTCAGTCACTGAAACATCCTTCACAGAACAGTGCCAGTCACTGTGACACCCATTACAGAAGAAGGCCAGTCACTGGGGCACATACAGAGGAGGGTCAGTAACAGTAACACTCAAGACACAGCCAGGCACTGAGAGAATCATCATGCAGGAGAGCCAATCACTGGAGCATACATCAAAGAAGAGAGCCTGTCATTGGAAAACCCATCACAAAGGAGAGTCTGACACTGAGTCACCCATCACAGACAAG
The DNA here is from genome assembly GCF_000164805.1 of Carlito syrichta. Lineage (NCBI taxonomy): Eukaryota > Metazoa > Chordata > Mammalia > Primates > Tarsiidae > Carlito > Carlito syrichta. The sequence goes on along the minus strand of NW_007249408.1, from coordinate 51,708 downwards.
GTCAGTCATTGAGGTATCTATCAAAAAGAAGGGTCAGTCACTGGGGCATCCATTAGGAAGATACCCACTCACTGAGTCACCCATTACTGAGAAGAAATAGTCACTGGAACAATTATCACAGAAGAGGACTAGTCACTGTGGCACCCATTACAGAGGACTACCAGGCACTTGGTACATATTATGGAACAGGTCCTGTCACTGGGTCACCTATCTCAAAGGGGGGCTGCCACTGCTGAACCCGTTACAGCAAAGGACCAGTCACTGGGGCACCCATCACAGAAAACGGTCAGTAACAGGGGCACACATTACACAGAATTCCTAGTCTCTGATACAACTAATGCAGAGCAGAGCCAGTCATTGGGATGCCTGTAACAGAGGAGAGACTATCACTGGTCCACTGCAGAGGACTTCTAATCAGTAGAACATCAATTAAGAATACAAGTTAGTCACTGGGGCATCCATCACAAAGGAAACACAGTCACATGGCCATCTATCACAAAGGAAAGCAAATCACTGTTACTCCTATCAAAGAAGAAAGCCAGTAGCTGGTACACCCATCACAAAGGAAGACTAGTTACTGAGACACTCAATTTGGAAGAGTGCCAGTCATTGGAATATCAATAAGAGTGGTCCCAATCAATGGTGCACATATTATGGAGGAGGCCCAATCACTTGGACAGTCATCACAAAGGAGGTCCATTCACTGGGGCACATTATGTAGAAGGCCCTGAAATTGTGGCACACAATGCAGAGGAAGCCTAGTCATTGAGTCACCAGATTTTATTACACTCATCATAGAAGCAAGTTAGTCACTTGGGCACCTCTTATGGAGAAAGGCCAATCACTAGGGCTCCCATTACAGAGGAGGGTCAGTCATTGGGGCACTCATCCCAGAGGAAGATGAGTAAATGGAACACCCATTTTGGAGGAGATTCAACCACTGGCACAGAAATAAAATATGTGGGCTACTCACTAGGGCACCCAATATGGAGAAGGACCATTCACTAGAACTCCCAGTGCAAATGAGGGCTAGTCACTTGTGCACCTATTATGGAGGAAAGTTTGTCACTGGGACAACCATTAAAGAAGAGACTCAGTCACTGGTGCACCCATCAGAGATGAGACCAGCTACTGGGACATGTATCACAGTGGAGGTCCAGTCTCTTGGGTACCCACCAAAGATGAGGTCCAGTCACTGTAGCACCAGTCACAGAGCATAGTCAGCCTTGGTGCTCCAATCACAGAGATGGGTCAATCTGTTATCGAACAGAGAGGCACTACCCCTGAGGCACTCATCATAGATGAGGACCAGACACTGGGACAGCAATCACAGAAGAGGGCCAATCACTGGGGCACAGAAGAAGGTAAGTCACTGGGGCACCCCTCACAGAGGAGGGGCAGTCACCAGGGCACCCATAACAAAAAAGCGCCAGTCACTGGGGAACCCCTCAGAGAGGCGGTCTATTCATGGGGGTATCTGTCACAGAAGAGGGTTAGTCAATGGGACTTCTATCACACAGAATGGCTAGTTATTGTGGCACCCATAACAGAGGAGGGCCAGTCACTGGGGGCACCAATCATGGAGGGCCAGTCACCTGGTCAGTTATCACAGAGGTGGATCATTAATTGTGTTATCCATAATTGAAGAGAGGCAGTCACTGGGAAATCCATCACAATGGAGGTCTATTAAGCAGGGAACAAATTAAGGAGGAGGCCCAGTTACAGTGATGCCTTTCACAGAGTAGGGTTAGTAACTAGGATATACATTGTGGAAGAGGGTCAGTCACTGGGTCACCAATCACTGAGGAGGAACAGGCACTGGGGCATCCAAATGAAGGAAGGCTCGTCAGTTGGGCACCCTTGATGTAGGATACCTAGTTACCTAGCAATGACAGATTAAAGCTATTCACTGTGACACCCATCATATAGGAGGATTAGTCATAGGGATTAGTTCACAGAAGAGGATCATCACTAAGGTTCCCATCACAGAGGAAGGTCAGTCAAAAAGGCATGGACCAGAGAGGATAGGTAGGCATTGGGACTCTCATCAGAGAAGGGATCTTGTCACCAGGGTACACATCAGTGAAGAAGGCAAGTCACTGGGGGAACAATCATGTAGGAGGGCCATTCACTAGGGCACTCAATACAGAGATGTAGGCACTAGGACACCCATCCAAGGGGAGGATCAGTTACTAATACAACTACCACAGAAGTCACTCATTCACCCTTCAGAGGGAGGTCAGTTACCAGAGAACACAACACAGAGTAGGGTCAGTCACTGGGGCACACAACACAGAGGTAGATCAGTCATAGTGATATGCCTAACAGATGAAGGTTATTCACTGTGAACCCCAAAAGAGAAGGGCATGACAATATGGCACCCATAACAGTGGATACCCAGTGACTGACTCATCCATTATGGAGGAATTAAAGTAATTGTGACAATCTTTACAGAGGAAGACCAGTTACTGGGGCACCCATTATGTAGGAGAGTCAGTCACTCACACAACCATCACAGAGGTGGGCCATTCATTGGGACACCCGTTCTGAGGAGGGGGAGTCATTGGGAACACCATCGCAATGGGAGATTTGTCACTGGGACACCAATTATAGAGACTATCTAGTTACTGGAGCACCATTCAGAGGAAGACTAGTCTATGGACACCCATTATGGAGGAGGGTCAGTCACTGCAACATCAATCACCAAGGAGACACAATTACTTGGGTACAACAATGGAGGAAGGCTTGTCCCTTGGACACCCATTCTGAAGGAGATTCGGTCACTGGGGCAGCAATCACAAAGGCAAGCTGGTCACTGGGGCACCCAACACAGACAAGAATCAGTCACTAGGGCGTTAATCACAAAAGAGGGTCAGTCACTGGGGCAGCCATCCCAGAGAAGGGTAATTCAAAAAGGCATGAATTACAGAGGAGAGCTAGGCACTAGGACTCACATCATAGAAGAGGTCTTGGCATTGTGACACATCACATAAAGGCTAGTAACTGGGGTACCAATCATGGAGGAGGGTCAATCACTTGAACAACCATCACAGAGGAGGTGTAGTCACTGGGACAGCCATTCAATAGGAGTACTAGTCACTATGATAAACCCACAACAGAGATAGGTTTGTCACCTGGGTACCCGTTACAGAGGAGAGTCAGTCATAGGAAACCCATTACAGAGGAGGGACTGTCACTGAAGCATGCATCACAGAGGAAGATCAATCATAGGGTTATGCCTCATAGATGAGAACTAATAACTGGGACACCCAAAACAGAGGAGGACTTTTCACTGTAAGAACCATAGCAGAGGTTGGCCAGTCACTGAAGTACCCATTATGAAGGAGGGCCAGCCATTGGTACAGTCTTCACAGAGGAAGGCTAGTCACTTGGGCAGCTATTATGGTGGAGGACCAGTTCCTGGGACTACCATCACAGGAGAGGCTAGTCACTTGGTCACCCATGACACAGAAAGACCAATAACTGAACACCCAACAGAGAAGAATGGCAGTCATGGGAGCACAAATATCATAGGTGGATCATTCACTGGGGAAACGATCAGAGAAACAGGACATCACAGGGGCACCCCTCACAGATGAGATCCAGTCAATGGAATACTCATCAAAAAGGAAGGATATTCACAGTGGCATGAGTAACAGAGGAGGGTCACATGAGGGGTCACCCAATTTACAAGATGACCAGTCACTGGAACACCAATTATGAAGTAGACACAATCAATGGAGCACCAGTTATGAAGGAGGCCCAATCCCTGGGGCACCTATAACAAAGGAGAACCAGAAACTGGGGCACCCATTAAAGAAGAGAACCAGAAACTGAGGCAAACACTTTAGAGAAGGACCAGTCTATAGTGTATCTGTCCCAGAGGAGGGTTAGTCAATGAGGTCCCCAACACAGTGGATAAACAGTTACTGAGGTTCCCAGTCACTGGGGAACTGATCACAGAGTAGACCCAGTCACTGGAGCACCCATCACAGAGGAGAATCATTCACTTAGTCACCCAACGCAGAGGAGGTCAAGTTACTGTGTCAGCCATTACAGAATAGGGCCAATCACTGGGGCACCCATATTATAGGAGGGTCAGTCACTGAAGAAACCATCACAGAGAAGGGGCAGTCACTTAGGCACCCATTATGAAGGAGAATTAATAACAGGGACAACAGTCATAGAGAAGGGTCAGTGTCTGGAGAATTCATTACTGATGAGGGTTAACCACATAAATGACAAAGAAAGTCTTATTACTTGGTACCTATTATGGAGGAAACACAGTTACTGGGACACCTGACACAGAGTAGAGCTAGTCAATATGGCAATCATTATGAAGGAGGGACAGTCACTGGACCACCAATCACTGAGGAGGTCCAGTCACTGGGGCACCCATAATGGAGAAGGAGAGTCACTGGGTCATCCTTTAGGAGTCAGAGTCACTGAGTCATCATAGATAGAGAAAAATTCTTCAGTGGGTCATTCATCACAGAAAAGGATCAGTCACTGAGATATTTTTCACAGAAGATGGCCAGTCACTGTTGCTCCCATGATAGAGAAGGCCTAGTCACTGGGCATCTATCACAGAACAATGGCAGTTACTGTAACATTTATCACAGAGAAAAGTCAGTCAATTGTGAGCTCATCACAGAGGAAGTCTAGTCCCTGGGACACCAATAATGGAGGAGGCACTGTTACCGGAACACCCATCACAGAGGAGGGTTAGTTACTGGGGCACCCAATTTGGAGGCTGGACATTCACTGGGTCACCAATCACAAAGGATAACCAGTCAACGTAGCCCCTATTACAGAAGAGGTCTTGTCACTGGGATACCCATAATAGAGCAGGGTCAGTCATTAAGACACAATTATGAGGGAGACCAGAAACTGGTACCTCTTGCAGAGGAAGATTATTCACTGTGGCATCGATTTTGGAAGAGTCCCAGTTACTAGGCCACCCATAACAGAAGAGGGCTTGTCACTGGGGCATTTATCCCAGAGAATGACCAGTCGTAGGGCACAATCGGGGAAGATGACCTGTCACTGGAGCTTCCATCGAGAGGAAGGACAGTCACTGGGGCACATATTACAGAGGAGGACCAGTCACTGTGTTACCCATCACAGAATAGAACTATTAACACTGGCATCCATTACAGAAGAGACAGTCACTGAGGTAGGTATCACAGAGGAAGGTCAGTAATTGTGGCACCCATCACAGAAGAGTGCCAATCACTGTGGAACCATTAGGTAGAGGCCTATTTACTGGAACACTCATCACAGAAGAGAGCTAATCACTTTAGCATTCATCAGGGACAACAGTCAGTCACTGAGGCAGCTATCAGAGAATAGGACCAGTCACTGGAACACCCATCACAGAGAAGGCCCAGTCACTGATGCAACAATCACAGAGTAGGGCTACTCATTGTGGCACCCATCAAAGAGGAAGTCCAATCACGGGAACACGCACCTCAAAGGAGAATTAATCTCAGGGGCACCCACCATAAAGGAAGTACAGTCTCTAAGGCACAAATCACAGAAGAATGACAATAACAAAGGCATTCATTATGGAGGAGGGCTTATTACAGGAGCACTCTTAAAAGGGGAGAGCCCATCACTGGAGCATCTGTTACAAAGGAGGGAGAGTCACTGGGACAAAAATTCTGGAGGCAGTCCAGTCACTAGGCCATGAATAACAGATATGAGCCAGTCACTGGGACAACCTTTAAGGAGAAGGCCCAGTAACTGGAAATCCCATCTCAGAGAAGGGCCACTCACTTGCACACCCTCCTTGGAGAAGGGTCAAACACTAGGGCACCCAACAAAGAAGAAGCCTAATCACTGGGGAAGAGGTCACAGATGAGAGGAGTCACTGGGACACCCATCACAGAGGAAGGTCAATTGTTGGAGCATTCATCACAAAGTCACTTAGGCAGTCTTCAAAGAGGAGGGCCAGTCATTAAGACAATCATCAGAAAGGAGGGCCAGTCACTGGGGTACCCATCACAAAGGAGGGTCAATCACTGTGGCACCCATCTTTAGGGAGGGACCATCACAGGGGCACAAAAAACAGAGGAAGATCAGTCACCTGATCACAGACCTGGGCCAGTCATGGACTATCCCTCACAGAGGACGGCTTGTTACTGAGACAACCATCAGAGAGTAGGACAAGTCACTGCAACACTCATATCAGAAGAGGGGCAGTCACTATGTACTCATTATTGTGGAGAGCCAGTAACTGGGATGACCATGCTGGCGGATGGCAAGTCACTTGGGCTCCCATCACAGAGGAAGACAAGTCACCGGTACATCTATCACAAAGGAGTACTTGTCACTTGGGCACTAATTATGGAGGAGGCCCAGATACTGGGATACCCATAAGAGAGGAAGAATAGTCACTCTGGTCCCTTTATGGAGGAAGGTCAATCATTGAGCCACCAAATTCTGAGAAATCCTAGTCACTGAGGAAGCTGTAATGGAGAAGGGCTAGTCACTGGAGCACCCATTATGTAGGAGACACAGACACTTGAGCAACAATCACAGAGTAAATCTAGTCACTAGGTCACTCATCCTAAAGAGGTTTCAGTCGTTGGTCACTAGGACTTTTTTCACAGAGCACAGCCAGTTACTAGGGCACTACTCACAAAGCACGTCTAGACCATGGGTTACCATCATAGTAGAGAGCCAATCACAGGGTCAGCTATCACATATGGCCATTCACTGGGCTACCCATCATAGATGAGTGCCAGTCACTGGGGCACCCATCCAAGAGGAGGGGTAATCACTCAGTCAAGCATCACAGAGCAGACACAGTCATTGTAGCACCCATTACATAATAGGGCCAATGACAGAGACATGCATCACAGAGGAGGGCTAGTCACTGAGACACCCATCACAGACTTGTCACTGTGGCAGTCTTAATAGAGGAATGTCAGCCACTAGTACACTCATCATTGAGGAGGGCCAGTCACTGGGGTAACCATCCTGAAGAGGGCATGTCGTTGTGACACCCATTACAAAGTAGGACAAGTTATTGGGAAATTCATCACAGTGGAGGACTAGTCAATAAGGCATCCAATTTCAGGAAAGCTAGTCACTGTGGTGCACATTATGTAAGAAGCAATGTCACATGAGCAGCATTCACAGAGGAAAGATAGTCAATAATGCACCCATCACAGAGGGGAAGCATTCATTGGAGGCATTATTCCCAAAAGAGGACCAGTCAATGCGTCACCCATCACCAAGGAGGCCCACTCACTGGGTCATCTGTCAGAGAGGAAAGCTAGTCACTGAGATGCCCATTACAGAGGAGCGCTAGTCACTCAGGGACACATCACAGAGGAGGACTAGTTACTGGGACACCAATGATGGAGGAGGCCCAGTTACAGGAATATCCTACACAGGAGGATAGTCACTGGGGCACTCAGTTTGTAGGAGGGCCCAATAATGAGGCAATAAACACAAAGGAGACGCAGTCAAAAAAGAACTTATTATGGAGTCAGTTAATTGGACACTCATCACAGAGGAGGGCCGGTCACTGGGACACCTATATTGTAGAAGGGATAGTCACTGGGGCATCCTTCACCATGGAAGACTAGTGACTGATGTGCACATCACAGATAAGGGGCAGTCACTGGAGCTACCATAATAAAAGAAGACTAGTCAAGGGGGTATCTATCATAGAGGAGAGCTAGTCTCTGGATCACCATCACAGAGGAAAGCTAGTCACTGGGGCAAAACTTTTGGAAGAGAACCAATTACTAGGACATCCATAAAAGAAGAGGGCTACTCACTGGGGCATGAATGACAGGAGATGGCCAGTCTTTGAGTCACCAACCATAGAAGAGGCACAGTCATGAAGGCACCCATTATGTAGGAGGACCACTCACTGTGACAACCAATGACTAGTCCCTTTGGCACCCATAATACATGAAGGCAAATCACTAGGGCACCATTCACCAAGGAGGAAAAGACACTGGGACACACATTATGAAAAAGGTCCAGTTACAGGGACACCCATCATAAAGTAGGCCCTGTCAGTTGTCACCCATTATGGAGGAGGCCCAGTAAATGGGACACCCATCTCAGAGTAGGCTTAGTTACTGGGGTAGGCAGTAGGGTAGAAGGCCAGTCATTGTGGCACCAATAACTGGGGCACCCATCCCAAAGGAGGACCAGTCACTGTGGCACCCATCACAGAAGAGGACCTGTCACTAGAGCACCTATTTTGGAGGAGGCCCAGTCACTGGACCAACCATCGGTAAGGACAGCCAATCTCTGAGAGACCCATCACAGTAGATAGCCAGTCACTGGAGTACATATCACAGAGTAGGATTAATAACTAGGGAACACACTAAGGAGGAGGGTTAGTTGCTAGGACACCCATCACATAGAAGGGTTAGTCACAAAGGCACCCATCACAGAGGAGAATCAGTAATCGAGGCACCCATTATAGATGATGGCCAGTCACTGGCGTATCCATAACAGAAAAACACAAGTCACGATGTCAGTCATTATAGAGTCAGTTACAGAGTGTATTATTACAGATTACAGTATGTCACTGGGGCATATATCACACAGGAGAAATAGTTAATGTGGTACGCATCACAGAGGAGGCCCAGTCACTGAGGCATCCACAGTAGAGGTGGATCAGTCACTGGGGCCAGTCACTAGGCCCACACAGAGCAGGCCTAGTTACTGCAGCATCGCACACAGGGATACACAATGGGACTCCCATTACAGAGGAGGTCTAGTCACTGAGGTACCCATCACAGAGGAGACCAGTCCCTGATGCACCCAAACCGAAGAGGCCCAGTCACTGGAAAACCCAACACAGGAGGGTCAGTCTGGGGCACCAATCACAGAGGATAACCAGTCACTGGTGAACACATCACATATAAGAGCCAGTCACTAAGGCACCCATCAAAGAGGAGAGGCTGTCACTGGAGAACAAATTATAAAGGAGGGCCAGTCACTACAATACCCATTATGGAGGTGGACTAGTCACTGTGGGACCCATTATGAAGGAGTGCCAGTCAGTGGATGACCAAATACAGAGGAGGTACTGCCACTGCAGCAACAATTACAATGGAGTTGCAGTAAATGGGGAACCCATCACAGAGGAGAGCTAGTTAAGGCAACCATTACAGAAAAGGGCTAGTCATTGAAGCACCTATCACAGATTAAAGGCAGTCACTGGGGTTCCCATTACGGAGAAGGGTCAGTTACTGGGGCAGCCATCACTGTGGAGGGCTAGTCACTGATGCATATACCACAGAGAAGAGACAGTCACTGAGGCTCACACAATGAAGAAAGTCTAGTCAATGGGGCAGCCATCAAAGAGGAGGGTCTGTTGCTGGGGTCCCCATTTGAAGGAGGGCCAGTTACTGAGTCACCTATCACAGAGAAGTGTCAATCAATGGGACACTCATTGCAGAAAAACTCTAGTCACTTGGGCACCTATTATGGAGAAGGTCCAAACACTGGGGTACCCAATCACTGGAAACCTATCACAGAGGAGGTTTCCAATATAGAGGAGGGCAAGTCACTGAGGCACCATCCACAGAGGACTCCTAGTCAGTGGAGTACCTATAGAGTATAGAGTATAGGTATAGAGTACACCTAATCAATGGACACCGATCACAGAGGAGGGCCACTCACTGGGGCACCCAATATGGAGGAGGCTAAGAAATAGGGGTGCATATTACAGATGAGAGATAGTCAATGCGACTCATTTTGGACTATGCCTAGGTCTCCCATCACAGAAGAGGGCTAGTCAGTTGGGCACCCATCACGGAGGATGGCTAGTCACTGTGGCACCAATGACAATAGAGACCCAGTCACTGGGGTACTCATTATGGAGGAAGCCCATTCACTATGACACCCATCACATAGGAGGGCTTGTCACTGGGGCACCCATCATATATGAAAGTCAGTAGCTAATGCATCAATCACAGAGGATTCCTGTTACTCTGGCACATGTTTTGGATGAGGTCCGGTACCTGGGGTATTAATAAAAAATGAAGGCCATTAACTGGGGCATCCATTATGAAGGATGCACAGGAAGTATAACACCCATCCCTGAGGATGGTAGTCATTGGGCAAACATTATAGAAAAGAGCCAGTCACTGAGACACCAATAACAGAAGAGGGTCAGTCACTGGGTCATAAATCACAGATGATAACCAGTCACTGTAGCACCCATAATTAAAAAGGACTAGAAATTAGGGCCCCTATTATTAAGGAGGGTCAGTCAGTAGGGCAATGATCACAAAGGAATTCAAGTGACGGAGGCACACATCCTAGAAGAGGACCAGTCACTGACAAATCCATCCCAAATGAATGACAGCCATTGAGACACCAATCACAGATTAGGGTCAGCCCCTGTGGCTGAAATCACAGAGGAGACAAAGTCACTGAAACTTCCCTCAGAGTAGATGATCATTCACTCTGGTATTCAATCCAGAGGAGAACCATCCACTGAGTGTCTCATTCCAAAAGGGCCATTCAGTGGGGCACCCAAGAGAAGAAATGAAAGCCACTGGAATACAGATTGCAGAGCAGGACCAGTCACTGAGGCACTCATTTCAGATGAAGGCAAGTGACTGAGGCACACATCACAAAGTAGGGCCAGTGACTGGGACATGCATAATATAAAAGACCCAGTGACTACAACACCCATCATAGAATGGGGAGAGTCACGAGTGCACTGATATGAAGGAAGGCCAGTCACAAAGAAGGCCTGTCATTGGGCCACTGATCACGGAAGAGGGTCAATCACTGAGGTAACCATCACAGAGAAGATTCAGTCATGGGAAACTCATACAGAAGTACCAGTCACAGGGGAACCCATCACAGATAAAGGTCATTCACACATAACAAACGAGACCCAGACACTTAGACAAACATCACAGAGGAGAGCATCATTTGGGGCACCCATCAGAAAAAAGGGACCGTTGCTGTGACAGCCATAATGGAGGAGGTCCAGCCACTGGGACAACCATCACAAAAGAGGACATCCATCATAGAGAAAGGCTAGTCACTGTGGCCACCTACTCAGAGAAGAACAAGTCATTAGGGAAAAAATCACAGAAGAGGGTCAGTCACTAGGACATGCATCACAAATGAGAGCCAGTTACTGGCATGCCCATGTTAGAAGATGTCTATTCACGAGGGCACTCATTATGGAAGACTAGTCTGTGAAGCACAAATCATAAAGGAGGACCAGTCACTGGGACACTCATCACAGAAGAGCGTCTCATTGAGGCACCCATCTCAGAGGAGGGCAAGTCACTGCAGCAGCCCAAAGAATGAAAGTCAGTCATTGGAACACAGTTCACACAGGAGATTCAGTCACTGAGCACCCATCCCAGAAGATGACCAACCACTGGGAGCACCCATAACAAAGGAGGACCAGTCACTAGGACATGCATCAAAGAGGAGAGTCAGTGATTTTGACATCCAGCATAGAAGTGTGATAATTACAAACACACTAATTATGGAGGAGGGCCAGTCACTGGAACATAGATCACAAAGGTGGGCCCTCACTGAGACAGCAATCACAGAGGAGGGTCAGTTACTGGTCCTCCTCTGTTATCAGTACAAAAGTGACATTCCATCCTCTGTATGGGTTTCTTAATAGCAAACCCTCCTCGTGAGAGGTGTCCTCGTTATTGGTTCTCTCTGTGATAGATGCCCCAGTAATTGGTTCACATTTGTCATAGGTACCAGGTACAGGTCTTCCTTCATGATTGGTGCCCCAGTGACTGGGGTCCTCTATAATGGGTGCTCCAATGACTGACTTTTCTCCATTATTGGTGCCCCAGTAACTTGGTCTTAGTGATTGATGTACCAGTGCCTCACCCTCCACTACAATTTTTGCCATAATGACTTGCCCTCCTTTGTGAAAATTGTCCTAATAACTGTCCCTATTTTGTAATGGTTGCACTAGTGACTTTTTCTTCTCTGTTAAGGTTGCTGCAGTTAATAGCCCTTATCTGTGTTGGATGCCCCTTTGGTCCCCTTCGGTGATGGTTCCTCAGAGACTAGCCCACTTCTGTGATGTATGCCCCAGTTACTGGCCCTTCTTTGTGAAAAATGCCCTAGTGACTAATCCACCTCTCTTATCAGTGCCCCAGTGACTATTTTTCCTCTATAATCCCTGCCCCAGAACTGAGTTTTCTACACAATGGGTGCCTCACTATACCTCCTCCACTATGGGCGCCACAATCACAGTCCTTCCTTGATTATTTGTGCCCAAGTGACTAGCCCTCATTTATAATATGTACATTAGTGCATAGTCATCCTATGTTATGGGTGTCTCAGTAACTGGCCTTCTCCATAATAGGTGCTCCAGTGACAAGCCACCCTTTATGATAGGCGTCTCAGTGATTGGACTTCCCTAGTGAAGGGTGCACCAGTAAAGAGCCCTCCTCTGTGAGGGTTGTCCCAGTGGTGACATTTCTTCATAAAGGGTGCCACAATGACTGGCCATCTTGTGGTATCAACACCACAGAGAAAATCCCTTATCTGTATGGGTCTCTCAGTGTCTAGCTCTCTTTTGTGAGGGGGCCCCCAGGACTGGCACAAATCAGTGATGGGTGCCACACTGACTGACCCACATCTGTTAAGTGTGCACAAGTGACCGCCCCTACTCTGTGATGGGTGCCACAGTGTCAGGCCATGCTCTGTGATGGATGCCCCAATGAATGGCCCAGTTCTGTAAGACCTTTTCCAATGACTGGCCCTCCTTAGCAATGACTGGCCCAGTGACTGGCTCTTCTCTGTGTTTGGTGCCTCATTGACTAGTTCTCTTCAGTTAATGGTGTCCCAGTGACTGGCCTTTATCTGTGATGGATGCCCGAGTGACCAGCTTCCTCTGCGATGGGTGCGATGGGTGGCACACTAATTTGCTCTTATCTCCAAAGGGGTCATCAGTGTCTGGGTCTCATCATAATTGGTGCCTCCTTCACTAGCCCTCCTCTGTGTAGGGTGTCTAAGGGATTGGGTTACCACCATAATAGTTGCCATTTTGAATGGGCCTCATTCGCCACTGGTGACCCAGTGATTTATCTTCCTCCAAAATGGGTGCCACATTGAATAGGACCTCCTCTACATTGGGTGCCCCATTGACTAGCCCTCCTCTGTGAGGGGTGCTCCTGTGAATGGCACATCTCTATGACAGGTGTAACTGTGAAAAGCCTCCTCCGTAATGTGTGATCCAGTGACTGCCCCTACTCTGTATTGGGTGCCGTATGACTGACCTTTCTCTGTGTTGAATTCCCCAGTGATGGCTGGGTCACATCTGTGATGGCTGCCCCTATGACTGGTCATCCTCTATGAACTACTTCACTGACTGTCCCTCCTCTGTGTTAGGTGCCTTATTGCTTGGTATTCCTCTGTAATCAGTGCCTGAGTGAATGAATGTCCCCTGTGATGTGTGCCCAGGTGACTAGCCCCCAACTATAATGTATCCTCTAGTGAGTAATCCTTCTCTGTAATGGATGTCCAAGTGAATGGCTCTTGTCTGTGATTCTTTTGGCAGTTATTGGTCCTCCTTCGAAATTGGTTCCCCAATGAATGGCCCTCTTCTGTGGTTGGTGACCCAGTGACTGACAGTCTTCTTTGATGGGTGCACCAACAACAGTCATTCCTTTTTATTGGTGCTGTAGTTGCCAGGACTCCTCTAAAATTGGTGGTCCAGAAAATGACCTTGCTTCATAATGGGTGCTCCATTGACTGGGACCCCTCTATTATTCATGTCTCAGTGACAGACCATCCAACATAATGTTTGCCCAGTTGATTAGCACTCCTTTGGGAAGGTTGTCCCAATGACTGGTCCTTCACATAATGGGTGCCTCAGTGACTTTTTCTCCTCTGTTATTGGTGCCACAGTGTGCAGCTTTCCTTGGTGTTGACTGTACCAGTGGCTAGTTCTCCTCTGTGAGTTAATCCCTCATGACTGACCCTCCTCTGTGTCATGGGTGTCCTCTTTGATGGGTGGCCCAGTTACTGGTCCTCTTTTATTTTTGATGCTCCAGTAAATACCCCTCCTCTGTTATTGGTGCCCCAGTTTTTGGCATTTTCTGTGACCACTGCACCAATTTCTGGGTCTTCTACAAAATGGATGCCCCAGCCACTAGCCCTCCTCCATTATTGGTGCCCTAATGACTGCCACTTTAGTGTTTTGTGCCCCATTTAACGAACCCATTCCATAATGAATGCCCTAGTGACTAACCCTTTTCTGTGATGCATGTTGCAGAACTAAATGGGTGACCCTCATAAATGGGTGACCCAATTATTGGCCCTCTTTCATAATGGGTGCTCCATTGACTGAGTCTCCTCTGTGATTGGTGCCCCAGTGGCTGGTCATAATCCATAATGTTTGCCTCAGTGACTAGCCTGACATTTTGATGGATGTTTCAATGACTAGTCTTCCTCCATTATGGGTGCACTAGTACATGACCCTCCTTTGTGATGGGTGTCCTAATGACAGGACCTCCTCCTTAATGTGTGCCACAGAAAAAGTGACTCCTCTGTGATTGATATTCCATTGACTGGCCTTCATATATAATAGGTGCCCCAGTGACAAATCCCCCTCTGTGATTTTTATCTGAGTGACTAGGCCTCCTCAATTTGGGGCGCTGCAGTTACTGGGCCTCCTATTTTTAATCTATGTCTCAATGACTGCCATGCACTGTGATGGGTGTCCCAGTGATTAGCCCTCTGTTGTGATGGGTGTACTTGTAACTGATCATCTTCCAAAATGGGTGGCCCATTGACAAACCCTTCTCTATGATAGGTGTCTCAGTTTCTGGATCTATTCAAAAATGGACACTCCAATGGATGGTCCTCCTCTGTGAAAAGTGCCCCAGTGATTGGAGATCCACCATAATATGTGTTCCATTGACTGAGCCATTTTTATGATGGGTGCCCCAGGACTTCCTCTAAATTGGGTGCCAAAGAGAATAGCATTCCTCTGTGATTGGTATTTCAGTAAATGGATGATCTTCTCATTGGTGTCCCAATAACTGGGCCTCTTTCTTTTTTTGGTGTTGGTATTACTCTTCTTCCTCTACTATGGCTGCCCCATTGACTAGGTGTCCTACTGTGATTGTTGTCAATTGTCTAACTCTTCTCCATAATGGTTTCTTAGTCACTAAGCCTTCTCTGTGATTGGTGTTCCACTTACTGGGTCTCCTCTATAATGGGTGTCCTAGTGATTGTCTCTTATTTTTGATGGATATTCCAGTGCCTACTCTTCCACTATAAGGTGTGCTGCAGTGACTGTGCCTCATCTGTGACTGGTGCCCCAGTGGTTGGTCTTCATATATATTGGGTGGTCCAGTGTCTAGCCCTCTTCTCTTATACATGTGTAGCCAACTGGGTCTCCTCCATTTTGAGTGCTTCAGTGACTGGACCTCATCTGTTATTGGAGGTTCAATGACTGGTAATCTTTTATGACAGATGTCCCAGGGACTACATATCTGTAACGGGTGCTCCAGTGACTAGACCTTTTCTATGAGGATTGTCACCATGACTTGTCCTCCTCGGTGATGGGTGTTCCAGTGACTAGCCCTCCACTATTATAGGTGCTTCAGTGACTGCCATTCCTCTGTATTGAGTACCCAGTGACTGGTCTTCCTTTGTGATGTATGTTCAGGTGACTGTCCCTTTTCAGTGATGGCTGTCTCAGTGACTGCCTGTCCTCTATTTTGGGGGACTCAGTGACTGTACCTCCTCTGTGTTTGATGTCTCATTGACTGACCTTCTTCTGTGATCAGTGCTCCAGTGATTAGCTCTCTTTTATAATCAGTGCCCCAGCAACTGTCCATCAACTGTGATGGTTAATCCAGTGACTTGCCTCCTCTATTTTGATGACCCAAAGACAGGCCATCCACTATGTTGGGTGCCCCAGTGATTAGAATTTCCTCTGTGATCACTTTTCCTGTGACTAGACCTCTTCTGTATGGGTGACCAGTAACTACACCTCTTCTGTGACATGTGTCACTGTGAATGGCCTTCCTATGTGAAACTACCCAGTGATTGATCCTCCTCTGTGTTTGGTATGAGTAGCTTTCATCGGTGACCACTGCTCCAGTGACTAGATCTTCTATATAATGATTGCCCAGTGACTGCCTTCTTCATTTATGGGTGCTCTAGTGATTAAGAGACTTCTGTTTTAAGTGACACCATGATTGGCCCTCTTTCATAATGGTTGTCCCAGTGACAATTTTTCTTCTGTGATAGGTGTCCCACTTACTTGGCCTCCCCCATAATGGGTGCTAAAGTCACTGAACCTCTTTTGAGAATGGTGTCCCAGTGACTGAGTGTCCTCCACAATGTGTACCCCAGTGACTGGGCCTCTTATGTGATTGATGCCCCAGTGAATGCCTTTGATATATGATGGGTACTCCAGTGACTTATCCTCCTTTTTGATGGTTGTCCTGGTGACTGAACCTCCTTGAAATTGGGTGACAAAGTGACTGAACTTCTCTGTGATTGATGCACCAGTGACTGACCACGCTCTCGTGGTCAGTCACTTGTGCACCTCTGTGATAGGTGCACCAGTGACTACTCCTCGTCTCTGATGGATGTCTTAGTAATTAGGGCTCCTCTAAATGGGTGTCCTAATGACTAGTCCATCTCTGTAATGGGTTTCCCACTTTCTAGGATTCCTCCATAATGATGACCCAATGAAAGGCTCTTCTTTGTGATAGGTGTCCTAGTGATTGGTTCTCCTCCATACTAGGTGCCTCAAGAAATGGGCCTCATTTGTGACGGGCAACCCATTAACTGTCCCTCCTCCAAATTGGTTGCCACAGTGAATAAACATACTCTTTGATGGGTTACTGGCTCTCCTTTATGATGGGTATCACAGTGACTGACTCTGTGATACATGCACTAGTGACTGGGCCTCCTCTATGACGGGGACCCCAGTGACTAGCCCTCCTCTGTGAGAGGTGAACCTATGACTGGCCTGCCTCCATGATGGGTGCAACAGTGACTGGTTTGTCTCTATTATGGATACTCCAGTGACTGCCCCTCCTGGGTTTCGTGCCTAGTGACTGACCGGCCTTCTTTGACAAGACCACTGAGATGGGTACCTCAGTGATTTGTCTTCTCCGTTACAAGTGCCCCAGAATCTGACTGATAGACCATCCATTACAATGGTCGACCCAGTGCTTGTTCCTCCTCTGTTATGGGTGTTTCAGTGACTAGAACGTCTCTGTGTTGGGTTTACTAGGACTAGCCCTCCTGTCTTTGTGGTGTTCCTGTGACTAGCTCACATCTGTAGTTGGTTACCCAGTGAATAGCACTTCTCTGTAAAAGGGCCTGCAGTTACTTTCTCACACTGGGATGAGTGCATCCATAACTGGTCCTCTTCTGTGTTGTGTGCCTCAGTTATTGTTCATTCTTTATTTAAAATGTCACCATGACTGACATATCTCTGTAATCAGTGCCCTATGAAGTAGATTTCCTCTGGGACTGGTACCCCAGTGACTGGGTTTCCTATCTAATGGGTGCTTAATTGACTAGCCATTGTCAATTATGGGTGCCACGGTGACTGTGCTTCCAAAATGATTTGTGTCACAGTGACTGGCCCTCCTCCATAATGGGTCACCTAGTGACTAGTCCTCCTCTTTGATGGGTGTCCTAATAACTGAGCCTCCTGCCTAACGTGTACCTTCTTTGACAAGACCATATTTCGTGTCCCAGTGACTGGCCCTCCTCTGTGGTTGTTGTCCCACTGACTGGGCATACTCTATAATGGGTGTCCCAGTGACATTTCCTCCTCTTTTATGGACGCCACAGTGACAGGTTCTCATCAGTGTTTGTGTCTCAGTGACTAATCTTCTTTTGTGAGAGGAACCACCAAGACTGGCTCATCTGTGATTCATGCCCCAGTGAATGTTTCTACTTTGTGATGGGTGCCCAGTAGCTGGCCATAATCTATGAATTAAATGGACCTCCACTCTTATGAGTGTTTTTGTGACAGATCTCATCTGTGATGGGTGTCCCAGTGTTTTGCTCTCTTCTGTGATGGATATACCAGTGACTGGCTCCCCTCTGCGATTGATTTCTCAGTGACTGAGTTTCCTCTTTAATGTGTTCAACAGTGACTGGACTCCTCTGGGTTGGATTTTCCAGTAACAAGTTCTTCTCTGTGATCGGTACCTTTGTTATGAATGCCCTAGTGACTATTTATGTATGCCCTCCTTTGTGATGAATGCCCCAGTGATAATTTCTTCTCTGTGATGGGTGCCTCAATGACTGGCCCTCTTCTGTGATGGCTGTCCAGTGAGCGACCCTTCTATGTGATGGGTGGCAGAGACTACACCTACTCTGTGATCGGTGCCCAGTTACTGATCCTCATCTGTGATTGGTGTCACTGTCCTAGTGACTGGGTCTCATATGAAATTAGATTCTTCAGTGACTAGTCATCCTCCATTATGGGCGCCACAGTATCTATACCTCCTAGGTTACTTGCCACAGTGAGTGACCCTTGTCCATTATAAATTTACTAGTGATTAACTTTCCTCTGTGATGGGTGTCCATTTATCTACTTCCCCTCCAAAATGGTTACCCCAGTGACAATCCCTCATTTGCGATGTGTGACCCAGTATTTGGCCTTCCTCTGTGATGAGTGACCAGCGACTGCTGCTCCTCCATAATGGGTGCCCCAGTGACTTGCCCTACCCAGTTATTGGTGCCACAGTGACAAGCTCTCTCTGTGTAGGGGTCTAGTGACCAGTCCTTCATTGTGAGGGATGCACTCATAACTGGCACTTCAGAGTTATGGACTTTCCAGAGTTATGAACATTCACTCTTCTGTGAAGGGTGGCCCAGTGACTTGCCCTCCTCTGCGAAGGGTTCCCCAGGGACTGGCCCACTTCTGTGATATCTGTCTCAATGACTAGCCCTCCCCTCTGTTTGGTGCCTTTTTAACTGACCTTTCTCTCTGATCAGAGCTCCTTTGACTAGTCCTCGTCTATGATGGGTGACACAGTGACAACTTTCTTTGTGATGGGTGCTTCAGAGACTGTCGCTCCACTGTTATGGAAGTCTCAGTGACTGGTCTCATCTTTAATAGGTGTCCCAGTAACTGGCTTTCACAGTCATTAGCCTACCTAATGACTGTGCTTCTCTATAATAGGTGCCCAGTACTGGACCTCCTCTGTGATCAACACTCCAGAGATAGACTCTCCACTAAAATTGGTGCCTCTGTGGCTGATGCTCCTTTGTGTTTGGTGTCTCATTGACTGGTCCTCCTCTGTTTTAATCATCCTGTGGAAGACCCTCATCTGTGATGAGTACTCCAGTGAATGGAAGCCTATGTGTTGGGCACCCCAGTGACTTTCTCACCAGTGTTATGGGTGTCCCAGTCACTGGCCTCTTCTGTGATGGGTACACTAGTTACTTGCTTCTCCTGTGAAGGGTGTCCAAGTGATTGGTTCCCCTCTTTGATTGATGCCCCAGTGAGTCTCCTTTATATTGAGTGTTCCAATGACTGGTCTCCTCTGTGATCAGTGTTCCAGTAACTGGGCGACTTTGATAATTCATGTCCCAGTGAGGAGCATTCCTCTGTGTTGGATCCCTCTGTGACTGGCTGCCCTCTGAGATAGTTGTCATGACTGATTCTCTTCTGTGATAGGTACCCCAGTGACTGATCTTTCTATATAATGGGTTCCACAGTGCCTGGTCTTCTTCTGCAATGAATGCCCTACAGATTGGACTTCCTCAGTGAAAGGTCCTCCTTTGTTAGTACCTCAGTTACCAGCATTCCTCTGTGATTGCTGCAGCAGTGTATTTGTCCCCAACAAAATTGTGTTCCAGTGACTGTGCCCCAGTTACCAGTCCTTTTCCGTAATGTGTGCCCTGGTGGCTAGCCTTCCTCTGTGATGGCTGTCCCAGAATTGGGCCCCATTTAAATCGGGTGCTCCAGATACTGACTCTCCCCCATTAGATGTATGCCAGTGACTGAACCTCATCTGTGATTGGTGCCCCAATGACTGACATTCCTCCATTATGGTGGCCTCTGTGACCAGCCCTTCTCTTTGATGATTGTCTCAATAACTGATCTTCCTCCATAATGGGTGTCCTAGTGCCTGGCCTGCCTTTGTGGTGGATGTCCAGGTTACTGGGTCTTCACCATAAAATGTGCTGCAGTGACTGTGCCTCCTATGTGGGTGCTTCAGAGACTATCCCTCCATTGATATGGAAGTCTCAGTGACTGGTCTCATCTCTAATAGGTGTCCCAGTAACTTGCTTCCACAGTCATTAGACTCGCTAATGACTGTGCCTCCTCTACAATAGGTGTCCAGTACTAGGCCATCTCTGTGATCACACCCAAGTGATAGACTCTCCGCTAAAATGGGTGCCTCAGTGACTGATGCTCCTTTTTCTTTGACGTCTCATTGACTGGTTCTCCTCTGTTATTGATTATCCTCTTCTGTTATATTTGTCCCAGTGACTGGCCTTCCTCCATACTGGTTGTCTCTGTGACCAGCCCTTCTCTTTGAAGGGTGTTTCAATAAATGGACTTCCTCCATAATGGTTGCCCTAGTGTCTGCCCCTCCTTTGTGTTGGGTATCCTAGTGACTGAGTGAATTACCTTCCTATATGATGATTTCCTCAGTGATTAGTCCTTTTCTGTGATGTGTGTCTTGGTGACTGGACCTCCTCCATTTTGGATGCCACAATGACTGGACCTCCTCTGTGACTCCCAATGACTGATCATCCTCTGTGATGGGTGTTCCAGTGAATAGCCCTCTGCTGTGATGAATGTACTCATAAAAAGGCATCCTCCAAATTGTATGACCTATTGACTACACCTCCTCTGTCCCAGTTTCTGGGTCTCCTCAAAAATGGGTGCTTCAGTGACAGACCCTCCTCTGTTAATCATTCCCAGTGACTGGTCCATCCCTATAATAGGTGATCCAGTAACTGGACCTACTTCACGATGGGTTTCCAGTTACTGGTTCTCCACTAATTTGGGTGCTACCATGAATAACCCTCCTCTGTGACTGGCATTTAACGGAGTCTCTTTAATTGTTCTCAGTGTTACAATTCATCTTCCAATACTTGTGCCCCATTGACTCGGCCTCCACTTGGATTGGTGTCCCAATGACTGGCCCTCCTTCATAATGTCCTATTGTCCTATTCACTAGCCTACTTCAGTGGTTCGTGTTCCACTTACAGGACCTCCTCCATAATGGGTACCCTAGTGACTATCCCTTATTTTTTATTGGTGCCCTAGTGTCTGGGCTTCCTCCATGATGGGTGTTGTAGTGACTATGACTCATTTGAGATTGATGTCCCAGTGACTGGCCTTCATATATGATGGGTGCCTTAGTGACTCTCCTTTCTAACTGATGTGTCAGTAGCTGGGGTTCCTCCATTTTTGGTGATTGAGCCTTTTCTGTGATTGGTATTACAATGATTGGCCATCCTCTCTGAAGGGTATCGCAAGGACTGGTTTTCTTCTGTGATAGCTGAACTAGTGACTGGCTCTCCTCTTTGGTATATGTCCTAAGGAATGGGCTTCCTCTATTATGGGTGCCCCTGTTACTGACCCACCATTGTGATGGTTGTCCCAGTGACTAGCCCTCTTCTGTGAGTGGTGTCCCTGTAACTGGCCTGCTACGGTGATGGTTGCTCGAGTGACTGACCCTCCACTTTTACGAGGGATCCAGAACTGCTCCTCCTCTGTTTGGGTGCCCAGTGACCGGTCCTCCTCTGTGATGGGTGCCACAGTTAATGGCCTTTTTCAGTGATGGCTTTCACAGTGCCTGCTCCTCCTCTGTGATGGGTGTCTCTGTGACAGTTTCCACTTAGTGTTTGGTACCTTATTGACTACTCCTCCTCTGTGATCAGTGCCTAAGTGAAAAGTTATCTTCTGTAATCAGTGTCACAGTGGCAGTCCCTCAACTATGTTGGGTAACCCAGTGTTTGGCCTCCTCTGTGATGGGTGCTTCAGAGACTGGAATTCCACTATGATGGGTGCCCCAGTAACTAGATTTCCACTGAGATTGGTACCCCAGTGGCTAAACTTCTTCTCTATGGGTGCACCAGTGACTGGGCATCCTCTGTGTTAGATGTCCTGTGTGTTTGCCTCCTTTATGATCAGTGCCCCAGTGATTGACCCGCCTTCTAATTGGAGCCCCAGTGACTGGAGCTCCCCTGTGATGGATGACTCAGGGGTTGGTCCTCCTCTGGGATAGGCTCCTGAGGGACTGTGTATCCTCTGTGATATGTGCCCACGTGTCTATCCCTCCTCTGTGATGGTTGTCACACTGACTGTGCCTCATCTTATCAGGGGCCACAGTGACTGGCTCTTCTCTTGATATGGGTGCCTCTATGACAAGTTATCCTCTGTAAATTTGTCTTTTGTGTGATTCATTCCCTAGTGTCTAGCTCTCATTCAAAATGCATGCCCTAATGAACAGCCCTCCTCTGTTATGAGTGCCCCACTGACTAGCCTACGTCTGTGAAGGTTACCCAATGTTTGATCCTCCTTCATAATGTGTCCCCAGTGACTGGTGTATCTCTGTAAAGGGACAGAGAACCATGATGTCTGTAATTCCACATGATTAGTCCTCTGTTATGTATCTACCAGTGATTTGTCCCCTCTGTGAATGATGCCCAATGACTGGTTCTCTTCTGTTATGGGTGTCCCAATGCCTGCTCCTCTTCTGTGATGTGTGCCCCGGGAACTGACTGTCTTTTGTGATGGGTGCCTTTTTGACTCCTCTGTGATGGACGTCATAGTGACTGGCTAACATTTGTGAGAGGTGTCAAGGACTTCACCTTCTCTGTGATAAATTCCCCAGTGACCAGACCTTCTCTGTGATGTATGCCACATTGTCTGGCCCTCCATCGTGAAAAATATCCCAGTGACTGATATTCTGTGATCAATGCCCCAGTGATTAGCTATTTTCTGTGATCGCTGCCTAAGTAATTGATCTTTCATATAATGGGTACTTCAGTGATTAGCACTCCTCCATTCTGGTTCACCAATGACAGTGCCTCCTCAGTTATTTGTGCCCCAATGACTGCTCCTCCACCATAATAGGTGTCATAGTGACTAGCTATTCTCTGCCTGTGAAGCGGGTCTGTGAAGTGTGTCCCAATATCAGGGTCTTCTCCTTAATGAGTGCCTTAGTGACTGTCTTCCTCCATTATGGGTGCTCCAGTTACTGGTTCTCTGTGATTGGTGGCTCTGTTACTGGACATCCTCTGTAGTGTTGCCCCTTTGGCTGCTCCTTCTCAATGATGGGTTCCCTAGTGAATGTCCCTCCTCTGTGTTAGGCGATACATTTGCTGATCTTCCTCTGTTTTAGGTGGCCTAATGACTGGCCCTTTTCTGTGATAGCTGTCCAGTAACTTGTCCTCCTCTGATTGATGACTTGGTGACTGGCTGTCATCTGTGTTTGGTGCCTCATAGAATGGCCCTCCTTTCTGATCAGTGCCCTGTAACTGGTCCTCATCTGTGATGGGTACTTGAGTGACTGCTCTTTGTGATGGATGCCATAGTGAATGACCCTCCACTGCTATGGGTGCCCAAGTGACTGGCCTTATCTGTAAGGGGCTTTCCAGTAATTGGCTTTCCTTTGAGATAGATGCCCCAATGACTGTTCCTCCTTTCTATGGCTGCCTTAGTGCCTATCCTCTGTGATGGGTGTACCAGTAACTGGGCCACTTTGATAATTGTTGTTTCAGTGATTAGCTATTCCCTCTGATGGTACCCAAGTGACTTGACCTCTTCCATAATGTGTTCCCTAGTTACAGACCCTTCTCTGTTATGAGTGGTACAGTGTCAATCCCTTCTCTGTGATGGATGTACCAGTGACTAGCTCTCCTCTGTGAGTTGTGTTACTGTGACTACCCCACCAATGTGATGGGAGGTTAAGTGACTGGCCCTCCTTTGATATGGGTGCTCCAGTGACTGCCCCACCTCTGGGACGGGAGGGTAAGTGACTGGCCATCCTTTGTAATGAGTGCCCTTATGACTGGTCTTTTACTGTGATACCTGTCCCAGTTATTTGCCCTTCTTTTTGATGGGTGCCCAGTGACTACACCTACTTAGTGATGGGTGCCCCATTAACTGGTCCTCTTCTGTTATGTGAATACCAATGACTGGTCCTTCTTTGTGAAAAATGCTCCAGTGACTGATCCTCCTTTTTGGTTTGTGCCACGGTGAGTAGTTTCCTCTGTATTCACTGCCCCAGGATTTTGTTTCCTACAAAATGTATCCCTACTTGACTAACCATCCTCCATTGTAATTGGCATAGTCACTGTGCCTCTTTGGTTATTTGTGTTCAAGTGACTGTCACTCCTCCCTAAAGGGTGCCCTAGGTACTAGTCCTCCTCTGTGATAAATGGCCCAGTAACTGGCCTCCTCCACAATGTGTGCCCCATTGACATGTCCTTCTTTGTGATTGGTTTCCCAGTGATTGGCCTTCCTCATTGATAAGTTCACCAGTGACTGACTTTTCTGTGATGAGAAGTGCTGGTAACTGGGGATCCCATTATTATGGAGTCACCGGTACATCTAAAATGGAGGAGGATAAGTCACTAGTGCACCCATTATGGAGGATACTCAGTCACTGAAGTACCCATCATAAAGGAGAACCTGTCATGGAGGACCCTTCACAGAAGGGGGACAGTCACAGTGTACACCTCACAGTGGAAGGCTAGTCACTGGGACACCCATTATAAAGGAGGGCTAGTCACTGTAGCATTCATATCAGAGGATGGTTTAGTCACTTGGGCACCCATTATGAAGAAGGACCAGACACAGGAACAACAATCAGAGAGGAGGGCCCTGCAATGAACAGCTGTCACTGAGTATGTGCAGTCTCTGGGAAGTCCATAATGATGATCTCCTTTTTGAGGAACCAATTATGGAGGAGGCCTAGTTACTGAGACACCAATTACAGAGTAGGGGTTATCACTATGGCACCAACTATGAAAGAGGATCAGTCATTTGGGCGCCAATCACAGTCACAGTCCATGGGAAACCCATTATTGAGGAAGGGAAGTCACTGGGGAACCAATTATATTAGACCAAGTTCCTGAGGCAGTGATCATATAGGAAAACTATTCATTGGGACACACATCACAGAGAAGGACAAGTCAAAAAGTCATGCATCAAAGAGGAGGGATAGAAACTGGAACTAACATAACAGAGAAGTCTTGTCACTGTGGCACACATCGCAGAGGAGGTTTGGTCACTGGGGCACAAATCATGGAAGAGGGTCAGTGGGACCTCATTACAGGGGAGGTCCAGACACTGCATCACCTTACACAGAGAAGGTGTATTCACTGCGCACCCATCACAGAAGAGGGACAGTCACTGGAACAGCCATCAATGAAGAAGGTCAGTCACTGGAGTACCCATCACAGAGGAGGACCAGACACTAAAGTACCAAACAGAGGAGGTTCAGACACTGGTGCACCCATCACAGAGGTGGGGATGTACAGGAGCAGACCTCAAAGAGGAGCGCTAACCACTAGAACAACCAATACAGTGAAGGGCTATTCACTGTGTCAATCAAAACAGAGGAGGACCAGTCACTGGTGCACCCATTATGGAGAATGGCCAGTCACTGGGACAACATTCACAAAGGAGGGTTAGTCACTGGGTCAAACATTGTGGTAGAAGTGTTGTCACTGGAACATCTATCAGAGAGGAGGCTCAGTCACTGGGTCACCAATCAAAAATGAGGGTCTGTCACTGGTGCACCAATCACACGTGGCCCAGTAACTGGGGCAACTAACATAAGAGAGAGCCATTCACTGGAATGATATCCATAAGACAGGAGGGCCAATCAGTGGGGCGCAAATCACAGAGGAGGTCTAGTCACTAAGGCATACATTATGGATAAGGGATAGTCACTGGAATACCCATCACAGAGAAGAACTGGTACTTGGTACCCAATAAAAAAGAGGGATAGTCCCTGGAGCAACAATAATAGAGGAAGGCTTGTCACTGAAGCACCCATCACAGAGGCATGCCAGTCATGAGGATTCCCGACAGAGTAGGGCATTCCCTGGCGCATCAATCACAGAAGAGGGTCATTCACATGGGAACCCACCTCAGAGACAAGTCTGTCACATTTGCACCCATCACAAATGAAGGTTATTCAGTAGAACAACCATCGCAGAGGTCCAGTAGACACTAAGGCATCTATCACAAAGGAGAACCAGTCTCAGGGGCACCCATTACAGATGAGGACTGACCACTGAGGCACCCATCACAGAGGAGAGCCAATAACTTTGCAGTCATTATACAGGAGGGTGCATCCCTTAAGTACCCATCAC
Source organism: Carlito syrichta (assembly GCF_000164805.1). Lineage (NCBI taxonomy): Eukaryota > Metazoa > Chordata > Mammalia > Primates > Tarsiidae > Carlito > Carlito syrichta. Next base: position 25,383 of record NW_007249408.1, on the reverse strand, counting down.
AGAGGAGGACTAGTCTCTTGAGAACCCAAAACAGAGGAAGACAAGACACTGAGGTACCAAATTTGAGTACAATCTGTCACTGCACCACTAATTATACATTGGGCTACTCTCTGTGTCACTCACTATGGAGGAGGCCCAGTCATTTGGACTCTCACTACAGAAATGGCCCAGTCACTGAAGCACCCATTAGTGAAGAGGGTCAGTCAATGGGCCCCCATCACAGAAGAAGACTGATCACTGGGTCACAAATTACATAATAGAGTCACACATCAGGAATGAGAGACAGTCACTTGACAGCCATCACAGAGGACAACCTGTCATTGGCCACCCATTACAAAAGAGATCAGTCACTGGTACACCCATCACAGTGGAGGAAGAGTCTCTGGAGTACCCATCAGAGTTGAGAGCCAGTCACTGGAGCACCATTTACAGAGGATAGTCAGTCACTGCTGCTTTATTCACAGACAAGGACCATTTAGTTGTGCATGAGAAAAGAGGAGGGCCAGTCACTTAAACAGTCATTGCAGAAAATGACTAATCCCTGGGGCACTCATCACAGAGGAGGGTCAGTTATTGGTACACCAATAAAAGAAAAAGTCATTCACTTGGAAAACCATTCCAGAGGTGGGACATTGAAGGGGCCACCCCATATAGCAGAAATCCAGTCACTGGAACCTCCCTCAGAGAGGGCATTAGTCACTGAGGTACCCATCACAGAGGAGGACTAGTCTTGGGGCCACCTATCAGAGAGAATATCCAATAACTGTGGTGTCTTTTATAGAGGAAGGGCAATCACTGTGATACCCATCACAGAAGAGGACCGGTCACTACAGAACCCAATATAGAGGAGGGTGAGTACGTGGCAGCAAGCATTTTGAAGAATTTTTTCACTGGACCACCAATCACTGAGGTGGGCTAAGCTAGTCAATGAGACACCCATTATGGAGGATGCCCAGTCACTTGAACTCCCATCTCAGAAGAGACCCAGTTACAGTGGACCTATCACAAAAGAAGGCTATCACTGGGGCACATATTACAGATGAGAGTCAGCAACTAAAGCACCCCTCACAAATAAAAGCCAGTCACTAGGCCACCCATTACAGAAGAGAATCAGTCATTGAGGCAACCATCACAGAAGAGGCCAGTCTCTGGGAAATCCAGCACACTGGAAGGACAGTCTCTGGAGTTCCCATCACAACTGAAGGTCAGCAAGTGTAGCAACAGTTACAGAGGATAGCCAATCACTGTTGCTCAAATCACAGAGGAAGAGAAGTTATGATACTCAGTGATCTATCACAGAAACAAATAACAGAGTACCATAAGTTCTCACTCATAAACAGACCATTAACCATTATCATAATACTATAAGAAGGAGATTGACAGAAGTGGCAAACTGCCAGGTGAGGGGGGGTGGAATTAGCAGTTGAGGAAAACTTTCAGGAGAGGAAGGGGCACAACTCATTCACAAAAGTACCTGCATAATTAAAATGTGTATACCTAACCTTGAATTGTACCTCACATCTTCGAAATGAAGAAAAAAAATAAACAAAACAGACAGGATGGACAGTCACTGTGGCATTCCTCACAGAAGAGGGCTAGTCACTGGAGCAGCCACCACAGAAAAGGTCCAATCACTGGAACACCAATCACAGAGAAGGGATAGTCAGTTGGACACTGATAACAGGGGAGGCATTGTCAATGGGGAACTCATCCCAGAGGAAGGCCAGTCACAGTGGAACCTATTATCAAAGGAGAGCTTACCACTGTGATACCCACTATGGAGATTGCCATTTACAGTGACATCCATAATAACGGAGGTCTAGTCACTAGGACACACATTATGGAGGAGTGACAATCACTAGGGCAGAAATCAGCTAAAAGACACAGTCATCCGGGCACCCATAATGGAGGAGAATTAGAAAACGAAGAATTCAACTGAATTTCCAGCCACTGGGCTAGCATTCACAGAGGAAAGCTAGTCACTGTAGCACTCAACACAGAAGGGGATCAGTCACTGGGGCTATTCACAAAGGTTACCAGACACTGTGGCACCCATCATAGAGGTACAATCACTGGTACAGCTATCACCAAAGAGGACCAGCACTGATGCATGCATCACAGTGAAGAGTTAGTCACTGGGGCACAGAACACAGATGAGGGCTGGTCACCCATTAGAAGGGACTTAGTCACTGGCGCTCTATCACAGAGGAGGAACAGTAACTGGGATAAAATTATAAAGAAGGCAAAATCAGTGTGGTATCCAAAAAAGAGGAGCATCAGTCACTGGAATATTTCTACAGCTGAAGGCCAGTCACTGAGGAACCCATTGTAGAGGAGTAGCAGTCACTGGCATTTATCCCAGAAGAAATCATGTCACTGCTGCAACACCTATCACAGGGAATGTATTAAAGAGAAAAAATTACTTAGTGGGACACCAATTATGGAGGTGGTTCAGTTGCTGGAACACGCATCACAGAGGAAGTCTTGTCACGGGGACACCAATTTGGAGGATGGCCAGTCACTGAGACACCAATCACAAAGGAGGCCCAATCAGTGGAGTGCTTGTTATGGATGAAGACCATTCACTGGGACATACATCTCAGAGGAATGCAAGTGACAGAGGTGCTTAGCAACTGAGGCAACCACTTTGAAGGTGGTCCAGTTACAAGGACACCCATCACGAAAGAGTACTAGTTATTGCAGCATCTATCAAAAAGGATGAACAGTCATTGGGGGAGAAACTACTAAGGAGGCCCAATCATGGGGCACCCATCACTGAGGAGTTAGTCACTGGGGACACCCAATCTATCTGAACATCAGTCAATATGGACCCAATCACTGGGTAGGCCCAGTCTCTAAGGTCAATCACATTATGGAGGAGGTCAATCACAAAGGACACCCATCACAGAGGAGGGCAAGTCACTGGAGAACCCATTTTTGAGGAGCCAAGACACTAGTCACCCATCACAAAGGAGGGCTACTAACTGGGGCAACCATTTTGGAAGAGTGCCAGTCACCAGGGCACCAATCACAGAGGAGGCAGTATACTGGGGCACCCATAATTGAGGAGCACCATCACTGTAGCACCCATTATGGTGGAGGCTATCACTGGTGCAACAATCACATAAAAGAACCAGTCACTAGGGCACCCATCAAAAAGAGAGACAGATATTGGGGCACCCATCACAAAGGAGAGTTAGTCACTAGGGTATCAATTATGGATGAGAGGCAGACATTGTGTTACCCATCACAGAGGAGAGTTAGTCAAAATGTTATCAATTATGGATGAATACACCAATCAATGAGGAGGACAGGACACTAGAACACACATCTCAGAGGTGTCAAATTTACTATGAATGTATTATAGAGAAGATCCAAGCACTGGAGCACCCAGCACAGAAGAAGCATACTTACTGGGGTACCCATCAGAGAGGAAATTCAGTCACCCAGAGAAGATAACCAGTCACTGGTACACCCGTCATAGAGAAGAACTTGTCACTGAGGCATCAATCACAAAGGAGAGCCAGTCACTCAGGCACCCATCAATGATGAAGGCCAGTCACTAAGGCCCATCACAAAGGAGGGTCAGTTACTGGATCACCCATTAGGAGGGATTCATTCTCGGGGCTCTGATCACAGAGTAACTGTGGAAGCCATCACAGAGCAAAGTCAGTGTGTTAGTCATAATAGAAGAGGTCTTATTTCAGAACCTATCACAGAAGAGGCACAATCACTGAAACACCTATCACAGAAGAAGTCCATTCACAGAATATGGTCAGTCACTGTGGCACACATCACAGATCAGGGCCTGTCACTGGGGAACCCATTAGGGGTTGCTCGGTCACACAGTATGGTCAATCACTGTGGCACACATTACAAATAAAAGCCTGTCACTGGGGAACCCATTAAAATGGATTCTGTCACTGGTGTTCTGATCACAGAGGAGAGTTAGTAACTGGGACATCCCATCACACAGAAGGCAAAAACACTGTGGTACCCATCACAGAGGAAGATCAGTCACTGGAGTATGTATTCACAGAGGAGGGCCAGTCACTGGGGCCACCATAATAGAGGATCCTCTTTCACTTGGTCATTTTTCACGGAAGACAGTCAACCACTGAAATATCCTTCACAGAGGAAAGCAAGGCATTTTGAGGCACCCATTATAGAGGAGGGCTTGTTTCTTGGGCAACAATCAGAGATAAGAGTCAATCACTGAGACATCCATCACAGAGGATACCTAGAACTGAAGCATTCATCGCAAAGGAAGGCTAATCACTACAACACTGATCAGACAGGAGACTCAGTCACTGGGACAGCCATTTTAAAGGTTTAGTCAATGGCGTACCAAACACAAAGAAGGACCAGTCACTGAAGCAGTCATCACAGAGCAGGCTCAGTACATGAGGCACCCATCACAGAGGGTGCCCATTATTTTCAAAACACATCACAGAGTAGTCCATAACTGAGGGACGCATCCCTGAGGAAGGAAAGTCAGTTAGGCAACAAACACAGAGAAAACTCATCCATTGGTACACTGAACACAGAGAAGATCCAGGGACTGAGGGATTCATCACAGAGGAGAGTCAGTCACTGGTGCACCCATCAAAGAGGAGGGCTTGTCTCTTGTGCAGTCTTCAGAGAGAAGTGCCAGTCACTGAGACATTCATTATAGAGGAGGGCTAGAACTGAGGCACTTATCCCAGAGAATGGACAATTACTAAGACCTTAATCACAGAGGAGCCTCAGTCACTGAGGCAACTTTTTAGAAGACCTTTTCAGTGGGCCACCAAACACAAAGAAGGGCCAGTTACCAAAGCACATATCACAGAGGAGGCTTAGTAACTGAGTCACTCATCAAAGAAGGCACCAATTCATTTCATAACCCAACACAGAGGAGAATCTGTCACTGAGGAACCCATCACAGATGAGGGAAAGTCTCTTAGGCAACCACACAGAGGAGCACTGATTACAGAGGAGAACCAGTGAATGGGCACTCATCACAGAGGAGAGTCAGTCATTGGTGCATCCTTCAGAGAGGAGGGACAACATAGGGTTACCCAATATAGAGGAGGGTCAGTCATTGGGACACTGAACAAAAAGGAGAACTTGTCACTGAATCACCCATCGCAGGGAAGGGTCAGTCACTGAAGCACTGATATCAGAGGAAAGTCAGTCACTTAGGGTCAGTCACTGGAGCACTAGCCTTCTTCTGTGGTGGTTGCTCCATCAAAGAATAGGACCAGTCACTCGATCAACCATCACAGAAGAAGGTTAGTTGCTTGGGCACACAACATGGGTGTCCAAGTCACTGATGCATACATTAGGAGGATGTTCAGGCACTGGGAAATCAATCACAGAGGAAGGCCAGTCACTGGGGGTACCCCTCACAGATAGGCTTAGTCACTGGGGAACCCTTGACAAACGATTACCAGTCACTGAGGCATGCTTTACAAAGGAGAGCAAGACCCTGGGGCACCCATCACAGAAGGGGTTAGTCACTGGAGCTCCCATCATAGAGCAATGTGTCACTGGGACACCCATCACAGAGCAGGGCAAGAAACTGGAGCACCCATCACAAAGTAAGGCCGGTCACGAAGGCACATTACAGAGGATGGATCATCACAGAGACACCCATCAGAGAGGAGGACTTATCATTGTGGCACCCATAACAGTGGAGACCAGGACTTGGCACCCATTGTGGAATAGGGTCAACAATTGAGACAACCAACATCAAACATTGGAGGTATGTTCCAGTCACTGTTACATCCAATACAAAGGAGGACTAGTGACTAGGACACATATTATAAAGAAAGGCTAGTTGCGGGGACATACATCACCTAAGAGGGCAGTCACTGGAACAACCATCACAGGAAGGACCTAACACTGGATCATCTATCACAGAGAAGTGCCCACCATTGGAACACGTATAGTAGAGAAGGGCCAGCAAATGTTCATCCATCACAGAAAAAGCCTAGATACATTGGCACTCATCATAGAAGAGAGCCAGTTACTGGGGCAATCATCATTAAGGAAGGTCAACCACAGGAATATCCAACAAAAAGGAAGACTTGTCACTATGGCCTCCATTATGAAGAAGACCCAGAGTCTAAGGCACACATCACAGTAGAATGCTATACACTAGGGCACCCATTATAGAAGAGGGACATAAATTGGGGCATCAATTACAGAGAAGAGTCAATCAGTAGAGCACCCATCACAGAGGAGGGCAAGTCATGAAGAAAACATTTTGGAAGAGTTCCAATTAAAGGGCATCAATCACAGAGCTGAGCTAGTCATTAAACACCCATTAAAGAGGAGGACAAATCACTGGGACTTCCATCACAGAGAAGGGCTTACCACTGTGGCAATCATCACAGGAGGAGGCTAATCTCTGGAGAAGAGACGAGAGAGAAGAGAGAGAGTCACTGGGCCACCCATCAGAGAGGAAACCAGGCACTTAGACACTCATCATAGAGGAGGTTCAGTCACTCTGATAGCCAACACAGAAAAAACCAGTTCCTGGAGCACTCATTACAGAGGAGGACTAGTTAATGAAAAACACATCACAGAGGAGAGCTAGACACTGTGACACCATTAAAAGAGGATGACCAGTCAGTGGGGCATCCATTAATACAGAATTGCAGACACTCGAGCAATAATTACAGAGGATGGCCATTCACTGGGTCCCCAATCAGTGATGATGACCAGTCACTGGGGCAACCATAAAGGAATAGTGCTAGTCCCTTAGAGAACCCATTATATAGGCAATCCCATCACTGGACTGTGATCAAAAAGGAAAACTAGTCACTGGGGCATGCAAAACAGAGAAAGAGAAATCACTAAAGCATTTTTCAGAGAGGAGAGCAAATCACTGGGGGACACATCAAAGAGGAGGGTCAGTCACTAAAGCACCCATCACAGAGCATGCCTAGTCACTGGGACACCAAAAACAGAGGAAAGTCAGTCACAAGGTCAAGCATTACAGAAGACTGTCATTAACAGGGACTCCCATAAAAAAGGAAGGACAGTCATTGGGCACAAATCAGAGAGGAAGAACAGACACTTGGGCAACCTTGATAGAACAATACAAGTTAATGTAGCAACAACCACAATGGAGGGCCAGTCACAAAAGCATGAATCACAGAGGAAGGCTTGTCACATCGGCACCCATCAGAGTTGAGGACTAGTCACTGAAGCACCCTTTATGGAGGAAGACCATCACGAGGAAAGCCAGTCACTAAGTAACTCCTCACTAAGGAAGACCAGTCATTGGGACACCCACTACAATGAAGACCTTGTCTCTTCAACACCCATTATAAAGAAGACCCAGTCAGGGAAACACATCACAGAGGAAAGCAGGTCTCTAGAGCATACATAAGAAAGGAGTGCTGGGCACTGGTACAAAAGTGATGTGGGGAACTCAGACACTGGAGCAGCAAACACACAAGATATCTAGCCCATGGGGCACCCATACCAGAGAAGGAGCTGTCACTGGGGCATTATTTACATAGAAGGTCCAGTCACTGGGTCATACATCACAAAGGAAGGTCATTCACAGGGCACACATTATAGAGAAGGTCTAGACACTGGGTCATTTATCACTGGGGCACCCATCACGGAGGAGGGCCAGGCCCTGGGACACACTTCACAGAAAAAGACTAGACGTTGGTCCATGGATCATAGAAAAAATCCTGTCCTAGGACATCAGTCACAGATGAGGGTCAGTCACTGGGGCTCCCAACAGAGAAGAGGCCAGTCACTAGGACACCTATCACAGTGGAGGGTCAGTTGCTGGGGCTCCCATCAGAAAACAGGCCAGTCACTACGATACCCATCACAGTCTATGGACCATCATAGAGGTACCTAAGATGGAGGAAGACCAATCACTGGGACTCTGATGTCAATGGAGGGCTTGTCATTGGGACATCCATCAAAGAAAGGGGCAGTTCCTGAAGAACTTATCACAAGTAATAGCTAGTCATTGATGCAACAAAGAGAAGGTCCAGTAACTGGGGCAACAAAGAGGAAGTCTAGTTACCTGAGCACACATTATACAGGAGCACAAGTCATTGAGACACCCATTAGGGATAGGTTAAGAAACTAATATATCTATCAAAGAGGATAGCCTTTCACTGATTCATTCAACAGAAAACAGTGCCAGTCACTGGGGCACCATTCACAGAGGAGGGTCAATTACTCAGGCGCCCATTACATGGAATGGTAAGTCACTGGGACACCAATCTCAAAGCAGAGTCAATCACTATGGCACACATATCAAAGGAGGGACAGTCTCAAAGGTATGCATCACAGTGGACAGTCAGTCAGTGTATCACCTATCACAGAGGAGAGCTAGTCAGTGGGGTACCCATTATTGAGGATGGCCGGTCTCTAAGCCACCAATTACTGAGGAGGCTCACTCAGTGGAGCACCTATTATTAAGGAGGCTCAGCCATGGTGAAATCCATCACAGAGGATGGACTGTTACTGCGGTACTCATTATGAGGAAGGGCCAATCCGTGGGACAAACATCACAATAAAAGTTCAGTCACTGGGGCATGCATTACTGAGGAGGACCAGTCACTGGGGAACCGATCAAAAGGAGTGCATGTCACTGGGGAACACATTATGGAGGATGATCAGTTCCTTGAACACCCATAACAGAGGAGGACTATACACTATGGCATACATTATGGAGGGGGAGCAATCACTGGGCACCAATCACTGGAAAGGCCCTGTCACTGAGTCACCCAGAATGGAGGAAATATAGTCACTGTGGAACCCAATATGTAGGAGACCCATTCATTGGACAGTGATCACAGAGGAAAGCTAATATCTGGATAACCCATTAAAGAGCAAAATCAGTCACTGGGCATATCACCAAGGCAGCCATCACAGAGGAGGGCCAGTCACTGTGGTACCCAATATGGAGAAAGCCCAGTCACTAGGGCATCTGTCACAGATGATAATTACTGGAACTTCCATTACAGAGGAGGGTTAGTCATGGGGACCTCTAGTTTTGGGGAGGCCCAGTTACTGGAAAACCAATATCAGAGGAAGAGTAGTTACTTAGACACTAATTATGGAGGGGTCCAAGTTATTGGAACACCCATCACAGAGGATGGATAGTCACTAAGGTACACAATTTTGTGGAGGACCTTCCCCTGAGACACAAATCACAGAGGATGCCCTCTCAAAAGAACACCTATTATGAAGGAGGCCCATTCTCTGGGGTACCTATCACAGAAGAAGGTCAGTAACTGGGGGGAAATTTATGGAAGAGACCCAGTTATGAACACAACCATCACCGAAAAGGGCTTGCCACTAAGGTCCCCATCACAAAGAAAGACCAGTCATTGGGAAACCAATCACAGAAGAGTTACCATCACTGTGGCACCCATTGTGGAGGTGACTCAGTCACTGTGACATCCATCACAGAGGAAAGCTGGTGACTGAGGCACCCATAATATAGGAAATCAAATCACTGGGGCACTAATCAAAAAGGTGTCCCAAAGGTAGGAGGTCCAGTCTCTAGGCACCCCCAAACCAAAGTAGAGCCATTCACTCTGAAACCCATTATGAAGGAGACTTAGTAAGTGAGACATTTATCAAAGAGGAAGACTACCACTGGAACACCAATTAAGGAGCAATATCATTCACTGGGGCAACCGTTTAATAGAAGAATGAGCCAAGAGGCCAACCACAATGTAAGAGGGCCAGTCATTGGGGCATAGTGGAAGAGGTCAAGATATTGGAAAACTGATCATAGAGGAGGGCTTGCCAGTGGGACATCCATCACATAGTACGACCAATCAATCTGGCACTCGTTATGGAGGAGGCCAAAACACTGTGACAACCATCAGAGAGGAGAGCCAAACCCTGGTACAATCATCACAGAGAAAAGCTAGTCACTGGGGCACCCATTAGAGGTGTCCCAATCAATACTGCATCCACTACAGAAGAGGGCCTGTCACATGGGCACCAATCACCGAGAATGGCCAATCACTGGGCACTCATTAGGAGAAAGCACAGTCTCTGGGCCATTCATTACAGAGGAGAGACAGTCTCTGAGGCATCTATCATAGAGAAGGGCCAGTCACTGAAGCACCCGCTACAGAGAGGACTGAGTTACTAGGTCACCAATTAGAAGGAGTGCCATTGACTGGGTCTCCAATCAAAAATGAAGGGCAATCATTGAGGCATCTATCACAGAAGTGGCACTGTCATGGGTACAGATTGCAGAGATGGGCTAGTCAATGGATTACCCATAATACAGAAAGCCCTATTACTGGGGCACTCATCACATAGGATGAGCAATCACCCATCACAAAGGAGAAGCAGTCTCTTGGGTACTCATTACAGAGGAGGACTAATCACTGTCACCCATCACAGAGCATAACCAGTTACTAGGGCTCCCATTAAAGAGGAGTGGCAATCAATTTGGGAGTCACCACAGAGGAGGGTGTTACTAGGGTACCCATTGGGGGATGGGTGAGTCACTGGGGCACACATTGTTGAGGACTGCTAGTTACTAAAATACCCATAACAGATGTAAACTAGTCATGAGGGCACCCACTAAGGACGAGACCCAGTCACTGTATCTTCTGTCACAGAGGAGGGACAGTCACTGTGACAGCAATTATGGCGGAGGACAGTCACTGAGGCTCCCATCATAGAAGAAATTTAATCACTGGGGTACTAATGACATAAGACAGCCAATAACTGGGACACTCATCACAAAAAAAGCCAGTCACTGGGACACTCGTAACAGTGAAGGGTTAGTCACTGGGCGCCCAACACAGAGGAGGCCAGTCACCAGAGTACCCATCACAAAAGGACGTGTAACTTGGGCACCAATTACAAGGAGAGACAACCACTGGAAAACAAGCCACAGAAGAGGGCTAGTCAATGTGGCACCAAAGTCAGAGGGACAGTCACTGAGCCACCCATCAAAGACAAGAGTCAGTCACTGGGACACTGAACACAGATGTTTATTCACTCATGCGACCATTTTAAGGCAGGCCAGGACATGGGACACCCATCACATAGAAAGGCCATTCACTGGGGCACCCAACACAGAGGACGGCCAGTCACTGGAGCACACATAACAGATGTGTACTCTAGTGACTGGTACACCCATCACAAAAGAGTAACTGGTACAACCACCACAAAAGAGGACACATTATGGAGGACTAGTCACTGGAATATACATCACAGAGGAGGGCCAGTCACTGGTGCACTCATCGCAGAGAAGGGCCAATCATTCGGTAACTCAGCACAGAGGAGTGAAGGTCATTGGTGAACCCATTATGAAGAAGGACCAGTAACTGGGCACCCATTACGGAAAAAGACTAGTCACTGCAGCAGTTATCATAGGGGAGAGCCAGTTACTAGAACAAACATCACATATGACAACAAGTCACTTGGGAAAAAATCACAAAGGAGAGATAGTCACTGTAGCACCCGTCACAGAGTCATCCATAACAGAATAGGTTCAGTCACTGAGGCATACATCACAAAGGAAGGTCTGCCACTTCAGCAATCTTTAGGGAGAGAGACAAACAGACACTAATCACAGATGATGGCCAGTCGCTGATACTCCTCTCAAAGAGCAGGCCTAGTCACTCTGGCACCCAACACATAGTAGGTTTATTCACAGGGGCACCCATAAAACAATGCCCAGTTGTTGTGGTATCCATCACAGTGGGTCTGTCACTGGGGTGCCCATCAGAGAGGGGTGTTATCAAAGAAATACCCATCACAGGGAAGATTCAGTAACTGGGACACACATTATGGATAATCAGTCATTAGGGAACTCATCATAGAGGTTGGTCAGTCACTTAGGCACCCACCACAGAGAAGTGGGATCACTCTAACATCCATTATGGAGGCGGGCCAGTCACTGGGACGGCCCTCACAGGTGTGGGCTACTAACTGAGGCCCAATTAAGGAGGATGCCAAATCACTGGAACTCCAATCATAGAGGAGGGTCAGTCATTTGGGGAACCATTTTGTAGGAGGGCCATTCACTGAGACACTCATCTCAGAAGACTAATCTCTGGGTTGCCCATCACAGAAGTGTCCCAGTCACTGGGAAACCCTCACAGAGGAAAGCTAGTAACTGGATCTTCCTTCACAGAGGTGGATCAGTCACTAGGATCTTTTTTACAGAGGAGGACTAGGCACTGGGGCACCCATCGCTGAGGTGGCCAGTAATTGGGCTAACCATCACAGAAGAGGGCAAATCACTGGGGAGAGATTGCAGAGGAGAGATTGTCATTGGAACACCCATCACAATATAGGACCTATCTATGAGGCAACAAACACAAAGAAGGGAAGTCACTGAGGCATGAATCACAGAAAATGACCAGTTACTGGGACAGCCATCAGATAAGAGTCAGTCACTGGGTCACCCATCACAGAGATGGATCAGTCACTGGGGCACTTATTACAGAGGAAGAGCAGTCATGAGGCACCCATCACTGGAACTTCCAACACAGAGGCAGGCCACAGAGGCAGTCACTGGGGGATCCCTCCCAAAGAGGATTAGTCACTGGGACACCCATTACCAAAGAGGGCGAGGCACTGGGTAACTCATCATACAGTTTATCTCTGGAGCACACATTAGGCAGGGGCCCCAGTTTCTGAGACATCCATCAAAAAGGATGAATAGTCAATTGAGTACTCATTGTATAGCAGTGTCAGTCACTGGGGTACCCATAATAGAGGAGGACTAGACGCTGTGGCATCCATTATCTTGGAGAACTAGTTAATCAAGCAGACATTACAAAGGAAAGTTAGTCACTGGAGCTCCCATCACAGAAGTGAATCAGTCACCGATGTATTTTTTTTTTTCATTTTTTTCTTTTATTTTCAATATATGGGGTACAATTCAGGGTTAGATATACAAATGTTCATTTTGTAGGTACGCTTCTTTGTGAGGTATGTCTCCCTCCAATGGAAGTTTCCCACACTGCCACTTCCTTTCTTATGGTATTATGATAATTGTTCAAATTCGGCTTATGAATGAGAACATATGGAACTCTGTTCTTTGTTTCTGTGAAGATAACTGAGTTTAAAAGACTCTAAATCTATTCAAGTTGCTGCGAAGTCCATATGTATGTCCTTCTTTATGCCAGCATAACAGTCCATTGTGCAAATGTACTACATTTTTTAAATCCTATCCAGCTTCAATTGGCAGCTTGTTTGGTTCCATGTTTTTTATTATTTGGAATAGAGTTGCAATAAACATACATGTGCATGTATCATTTTTATAGAATGATTTGAGTTTTTCCGGGTATATTCCCAATAGGGGAATTTCTGGGTCATATGGAAGGTCATTTTCTAGTTCTTTCAGAAGTCACCACACTGCCTACAACCTACAAGAGGTTGTATTAGTTTTCATTCCTATCAGCAATGTAGAAGCGTTCCTTTTTCTCTGCAATCCTCACCAGCATCTGTTTGTTTTATTAATAATAGTCATTCTTGCTGGGGTTAGAGGATATCTCAATGTGGTTTTTGATTTGCATTTCGCTGATGATTAGTGAGACTGAGTAATTTTTCAAGTGTCTGTTGACTGCCTGGAAATCGTATTTTCAGAAGTGTCTATTCGTATCTTTTGCCCACTTTTTAATGGGGACGTTTGATTTTTTCTTCTTGTCGCCTTTGAGTTCCTTGTAATCCTAGATGTTAGGCCTTTGTCAGATATACATCGGAAAATATTATTTCTCATTATGTGGGCTGTCTCCCTGCTCTCATGATGGTTTATTTTGCTTTGCAGAAGTTTGTCAGTTTGATAAGGGCCAATTTGTCTATGTTACTTATTATAGCATGGGCACTTAAGGCTTTGATAAGAAATGATTGCCAGTTCCAATTTCTATAAGAGTGTCCCCTGTATTTTCTAAGATTCTTATTGTTTGAGGTTTAATGTTTAGGTCGTTGATCCATTTAGAGTTAAATTTTTTTGTGTATGATGAGAGGTAGGGTTCCTGTTTAAATATTCTGTATGTCATCAGACAGTTATCCCAGCATCATTTACTGTATTGGTTCTCCTCTCGCCAGTGGTTGTTGTTGGAGTCTTTGTCAAAGATGAGTTGCTTGAGAAATGGAAGCTGTGCTTCCAGAATCTCTGCCATCTTCCATTGATCTCTATGCCTGTTCTTGTACAAATACCAGTCTGTTTTTAATATTGAAATCGAGAAATGTGATGCCTCATGTTTTTTTAATTTTGCTAAGTATAGTTTTTGCTATTCGTAATCATTTATGTTTACATATCAATGTCTGTTTTGTCATTTCCAGGTCTGAGAAGAATGATATGGTAATATAAAGGCCATTGCACTGAATCTGTAGATTTCATTTGGTAGGATGGACATCTTAAGATTGTTGATTCTTCATTTTCAAGTGCATGGAATATTTTTTTTCCCATTTGTTTGTGTCTTCTTGGATTTCTTTGAATAGTGTTTTGCAGTTTTCATTGTAAAGGACTTTCACCTCTCTGGTTAAGAAGATGCTGATAAATTTCATTTTTTGTGGCTATTGTGAATGGGAGTGTGATTTTTATTTGGATCTCTGCCCGTATGTTATTGGTGTATAAGGATGAACTTTTATTTTGCATATATATTTTGTATCCCAAGACTTTGCCAAAGTCCTTTATCAGTGCAAGCAGGTTTTTGACAGATTCTTTTTTATTTTCGAGGCATGGAATCATATTGTTAGCAGTGAGAAATAACTTGACTTCCTGCTTTCCTTTTGAGGTACACTTGATTTCTTCTCTTGTCTAATTGTCTTAGCTAAGACTTACAACACAAGGTTGAACAAGAGGACTGAGAGTGGGCAGCATTGTCTTGTTCCAGTTTTCAGGGGAAATATTTCCAATTTCTGTTCATTTAGCCATAGGTAAGATATGGGTTTATTGTAGATGACCTGTACTATTTTAAGGAATGTTTCTTCTATACATAGGTGTTTGAGGGTTTTATTATGAAGGGATGTTGAATTTTATCGTTTTTTTCTGCATCTAATTATATAATCATGTGGTTCTAGTTTTTACATATGTTGATGCATTTGATTACATTTTTGGCCTTGGAAATGTAGAACAATTCCTGCATCCTGGGGATAAATCCCACTTGGTCATAGTGGATAATTTTTGAGATGTGTTTTTGGATCAGATTTGGTAGAACCATGTTGAGTATTTATGTCTATGTTCATAAGGAATATTGGCCTATATTTCTCTTTTTATTGTTGAATTTTTACCAGATTTGGGTATCTGTGTGATGTTAACTTGATAACGATTTAGGAAAAAATCCATCTTTCTCAACTGCCTGGATTGCTTTCTTTTCCTTTTTCTTCCAATTCTCTATGATTTTTATTAGATTAATTATTCTTTTTTATTATTAAAAAGATGTGGGTTACAATTCAGGATTAGATACACAAATGTTGATTATTCAGGTACCCTTGTTGATGAGGTTTGCCCCTCCTTCCCCTAGAAGTTTCCTTCAACTGACAATCCCACTCCTCCTCCCTTGAAAATTTCTTACTACTGCCAATCACTTTTTACAGTATTACAATTGTTCAAGGTCTGCTTATAAGTGATAATGTATGGTACTCAGTGATAGATCACTGAGTATGATTGACTCTAAATCCATCCAGGATGCTTCAAAGTCCGTATTTTTCCTTCTTTATGACCGCATAATATTCCATTGGTTATGTATACCACATTTCTTTATTCAGTCCAGCTTCGATGGGCAACATGGTTGGATCCATGTTTTTGTTGTTCTGAATATGACTGCAACAAACATACTTGTGTAGGTATCATTTTTGTAGAATGATTTGAATTTTTCTGGGCATATTTCCAATAGAGAAATTGCTGGATCACATGGAAGGCCAATTTATAGTTCTTTCAGAAATTGCTACACTGTCTTTTAAAGAGGTTGTGCCAATTTTCAATCCCACTAGCAGTGTAGAAGCATTCATTTTTCTCCACATCCTTGCCTGCATCTGTTGTTTGTTTTATTAATGATGGCCATTCTTACTGGGGTTAGGTGGAACCTCAGTATGCTTTTGATTAACATTTCTCTGATGATGAGTGGTTGAAATTGTTTATCTTTGAGGACTTTGAATATAGAGCTCCAGTTCCTTTTGCTTGTATTGTTTCTACCAGTAAGTCTGCTGCTATTCTGATTGGTTTTCCTGGTAGGAAAAAATGAACTTTCTCTCTTGCTTGTTTAGGGCCTTTAAGGATTTTTTTCTTTTGTGCCTATTTGTGTAGGTAAATTATTATATGTCTAAGGGTTGTCTTCTCATTTTATGACTTGGGGGTTCTCTGTAACTCTTGTGCTTGTCTGGTCACATTTCTGGTGAGATGGGGAAAGCTTTCTTTGATTACCTCCTGGAATACTTGTTCTAAGTTGTTCTCCATTTTATTTTCTTCTTCTGGAATACTGAAATAAAATAAATGTAAAATATTTAATTTGAAAAACTTATAATAGCCTTTAATAGCTAGCTTGACATAAGTAACTCCATTTTGTAACAGATCTTCCATGCTAAACTAAAAATAACCCCTTTGGATTTCAGGTAAGATGGTGAGGAAGCAGATTGATGCATGAGACTCTCTGCAAAACTTAATGACCATAGGGACTCTTGCTCTCCCCTGGTGCATCTTGCTTCCACCACTGCCAACCTGTTCTTTGGCCAATCGCACAGGTCTCAGGGATGACAAAAAATGACCCCGCACATGGCTCTGTTCACTGCTGCAGCTGCCCTCACCTCCAACACCACTGGTCACGTTGTTCTGTGGGCTTAAGGTCCTCCGTTCCACACACTGCACTGCTGGCTCAGCTGCCTCTGCTGCTGCTCCCTAGTGTAGTCCCTGTCCCACCCCGATTGGTTCTAGCTTCCCAGTCATGGAGTTCTTTCCTCTCACTGCACTGCAGAAGAGCCCCCCTCCACTGCTGCTACTTCCTGTGGCTACTCTCTACCCCCACCAAGGCAGCCCTTAATCCCTGACCCAGGGAGCTCTGGGTCTCCAATTCTGGCAGCACAGATCTGTCCTACAAGACTCACTCAGTGCCACACCATCCTGCAGCTTTTGGCTGTCTGACTCTCAACCCTCCCCTGGTTCAGCCTAGTGGGTGGGTTGGAAAATAGTTTGCCAGCTCCACCCAGCTCCATATGCCTCCAGCTTGAGATCTAAGGTAATAAAATCAAACTGGGAAAGACAGATACCCCTCCCCCATGCTAGATCAGACACAACTCATATTTAAATGGCAGACTTCTGAGGCAGCAAGTTGATTGAGCTTAGATCTGATCAAATCTCCCCCACAACAGACCTGGGGCTTCAGATCCTACAAGCCTGCAATGAGAACTAGAGAACACAGCTGAAAGGACATTGGGCTTAGGGGAAAGATCTAACAGCATGCTTGGTTCCCTTGTTTTTATTTTTTCTAGTTGTATTCTTGGTATGCTTGTTTTACTTATCTTTTTTCTCTTCTTACTGCTATTGATAGAATTTAAGAAGTAGCTTTGCCTTTGTTAGTTTACTGAATTTTTTTATTCTTCAGATTTCGTTCTTTTGTAAGGGAATAGTATCAATAAGGAGGTTGACTGGCTTGTGTGTGTGTATGATTGTCTCTCTGCTTTAGTTATTTTTCTTACTATTTCTATCTTTGTGTCTCTTTTCATTTATTAGTTGGTACATTTGTCTGTCTTCCCTCTTATTCTTCTCACTCTCCATCTTTCTCTTTCTCCCCTCCCCTGTTCCATTCCTTTCCTTTTTCTTACTACATTTTGCTTTCACAGAACAAACCTATTCTCCCACTGCATGGATAGATTGCAAGGCAGTGGAAAGTATGTTCCAGGATATTCATACACCTGCTGGTGGATACTGGGATCTGTAGATAGATTTTGAATCACAGTCTCCCCCTCAATTCAATCTGAAAACTGCACCAAAAAATTACAACCCTCAACCCACATTCAAGCTCCAGTAGTAAACAAAGCTAGAGGATTTACACAAGGAAGAATAGTTGATGAAGAAATCGAAGTAAAAGCACCATGCCACCCTTGAACAGCAAAATTAAAGAAGCAAAAAGTGGGGAGGAAAATCTACACAAATGAAGAAAATACAAAAGAAATACAATGAAGAAAATAAAAAAGAAAATACAAAAGAAAAATATAGGTCTCACACAGACCCCTGGGAGAGCAGACACTGAGAAAACAGACTTCGGAATGCAAACAATTAAGAGCCCCAGAATGACTGGTTACATACTACAAACCCAGACATCAACACACTAGTAGGGAGAATAACAAGAATTGAGGAGAGACAAGAGGAAAATAGAAAGGAGTTGAAAATGGAGATGACAGCAGCAAATAATACTGTGATTGAAATAAATAGCAAACTAATAAGCATGGAAAGCAGAATTATCCAAGAAGAAGAAAGAATCTCAGAGTTTGAGGACCAAAATATAGAAGTAACCCAAACTTTCCAAATTATAGACCGGATGCTTAAAAAGACAGAACAAAACCTTCAAGAAATGAGCAATTACTTCAAGAGACTGAACATAAGAGTAATTGGGCTTGCTGAGGCAAAAAAAAGAGACAGAGATATCCCTGGAACAAACATTCTATGAAGTCATTCAAGAAAACTTCCCGCATCTCATCAGTGATACAAAAATTCAAACAAAAGAGATTCATAGAAACCCTGTAAGACAACAAATGAGAAGACCAACTCCCAGATACATAATAATTCGCTTAAACAAAGTAGGTATAAAAGAAAAAATTCTAAATGTAGCAAAAGAAAAAGGTCAGACTACCTACAGGTGAAGACCAATTGGAATAGCAGCAGATTTATTGACAGAAGCCCTTCAGGCAAGGAGAGCTTGGAGCCCAATGTGCAAAGTCCTCAAAGATAATCAATTTCAACCAAGAATAATCTACCCAGCTAAAATAAACTTTATCAGTGAGGGAGAATTAAAATCTTTCCCAGACATTCAATCCCTAAAAACTTACACTGCCTCTAGACCAACCATATAAGAAAAACGTAAGAAAGTATTAAACACAGAAGAAAGAGAAAAAAGAATAAAAACATTCTTCACAAAAGTGCAGGAAAAACATTGAAAAATACATGAATCAATCCAAAATTCAAAAGAAAAACAGCAAACAGGAACAAAAACAACTCTATAAGAACCTCATGACAGGGATAAACTCTCACATTTCAATAATTTGTCTAATGTGAATGAACTAAATGAATCACTGAAAAGATAGAGAATGGAAAAATCGATTAAATATCATGGGGCAGCAATATATTGTCTCCAAGAGACTCATCTAACCAGAAAGAACACTCACAGACTCAAAGTAAAAAGATGTGAAGCAGCCGGACTTGGTGGCTCAGCCTGTAATCCTGTGCCTTGGGAGACTGAGGTGAGTGGATTGCCTGAGCCCAAGGGTTAAAGATACACCTGGGAAACTTGGCAAGACCTCATCTCTACAATAAATCAAAAAATTATCCGGATGTGGTAGTGCACGCCTGTTGTTCCAGCTACTTGGAAGGATGAGGCGGACGGATCGCTGGAGCCCAGCAGGTCAAGTCTGTGGTGGCTGGGAGTGGCCACTGCACACCAGTCTGGGCGACAGAGTGAGACTCTAACTCAAAAAAAAAAGATAGGAAGCAAAATTTCAGGCAAATGGAACACAAAAGAAATCCAGAATTGCAATTTTGATCTCAGACAAAATGTCCTTTAAGCTATCAAGATGAAGAAAGTCACTATATAATGATAAAAGTCTCAATACATCAATAAGAAATATCCATCCTAAACATATATGCATCCAACAAAGGAGCACCAAAGAAGTTTGTATGGAAACTTAAAAAAGAGATTGATTCTAACATTATCATAGATGGGACTTTAATACCCCATTCACAACCCTGAATAGATCACGTAGACAGAATCAGCAAGGAGATCCAGAACATCAATGAGACTCTTGAATAAATGGACCTAATTGATACCTACGAAACACTCCACCCAAGAACCACAGAATATACATTCAACTCATCACGACAAGGAATGTACTCAAAGTTGTCCACATCATTGGCCATAAATCAAACATATGAAAATTTCATAAGACTGAAATTTTGCCATGCACCTTCTCAGACCACAGTGGAATAAAAATAAATATCTATACCAACAAAGTTCCACCCAAACCCACAAAGATATGGACACTAAACACTATGGTGCCTATAAACTCATGGGTCAAAGATGAAATCAAAACAGAGATTAAAAGTTACCTGAAAAAAAAAAGGAAAATGAAGAAACATCTTACCAATACCTCTGGGATGTCATGAAAACAGTATTACAAGGGGAATTCATATCTTTACAAACACACATGCAGAAAATGGAAATATCACAAAATTAACAGCCTAACAAGTCCCCTAAGGAAGGTGGAAATGCAAGACCATCAAAATTCTAACTTCAGAAGAAGAATCCAGATCGCCAAACTAAAAATCCAAATCCAGGACATTGAAGACAAAAAGATAATACAAAAATAAACAAAAAAGCCGGTTCTTTGAAAAAATAAACAAGATAAATGGTTCCTTAGCCAGACTGACTAAGAAAAAGAGAGAAAAATCCCACATAAACTCCATCAGAAACACAAAAGGTAAAATCACAACTGACTAAGAAGAAAAACAAAAGATTATCAGAGACTACTATGAAAAATTGTATTGAAACAAATTTGAAAAACTAAAGGAAATGGAGGACTATCTGACATCATACAACCTCCTTAGGTTGAAACAAGAAGACACTGAGACCCTAAATAGATCAATACAAATCAAGAAAATTGATTATGTCATAAGAAAACTACCAACAAAAAAAGCACTAACCAAATGTCTTTCCAGCAGAATTCTACAAAACATACAAGGAAGAAGTGATACCAATCCTACTGAAAGTTTTCCAGATGATTGAGAAAGATGGCACTCTTCTCAAGTCATTTTATGTAGCTAATATCACATTGATATCCAAGTCAGGTAGAGACTCAGCAAAGAAAGAGAACTACAGGCCCATATCATTGATGGACATAGATGCTAAAATTCTCAACAAGATCCTAGAAAATCACATTCAACAACATATCTCAACAATCATCCCTCATGACCAAGTGTTCTTCATCCCTGGGATGCAAGGTTGGTTCAACATTCCTAGACCATAAAGGTAATTAAATGCATCAACAGATGTAAAAACAAAAACCACATGATTATATCATTAGATGCAGAAAAAGCCATAGATAAAATCTAGCACTTTTTTTTTTTTGAGTTAGAGTCTCACACTGTCACCCAGACTGGAGTGCAGTGGCTGCTCCCAGCCACTGCAATCTCAATCTCCTGGGCTCTGCCGATCTTTCTGCTTCAGGCTTCCAAATAGCTAGAACTACAGGTGCGTGCTACCATGCCCAGCTCATTTTTTATTTATTGTAGAAATGAAGTCTTGCTAAGTTGCCAAGGCGGGTCTCGAACCCACAGACTCAGGCAATCCACTCACCTCAGCCTCCCAAAGGTGCAGGATTACAGGCTGAGCCACCGAACCCGCAAAGCACCTTTTCTTGATTAAAACCCTCAAATATCTAGGCATATGTGGAATATACCTCAAATTAGTAAAAGCCATTTACAAGAAACCAACAGCAAGCATACTCCTAAACAAATAAAAAGTGAAAAAATTTCCACTGAAAACTGGAACTAGAAAAGGATGCCCACTCTCTCCCCTACTGTTTAACATAGTTTTGGAAGTCCTGGCTAGAGCAATCAGAGGAGAGACGATGATCCGTGGTATCCAGATAGGAAAAGAAGAAGTCAAGTTATCTCTCTTTGCAGATGACATGATTGTATACCTTGAAAACCCAAGGTAATCTGGTAAAAACTTCCTGGCACTGATAAAGGACTTTGGCAAAGTCTCAGAGTTTAAAATAAATGTACAAAAGACAATCATATTTCTATACACCAATAATAAACAAACAGAAACCAAAAAAACACACAATCCCATTTACAATAGTCACAAAAAATGAAATACCTTGGCATCTACCTAACCAGAGATGTCAAAGACTTTTACAATGAAAAATACAAAACACTGCTCAAATAAATCAAAGATGACACAAACAAGTGAAAAAATATTCCATGTTCATGAACTGGAAGAATCAACATTGTTAAGATGTCTATTTTACCTAAGCCAAACTACAGATTTAATGCAATACTCATCAAATTACCAGGAACATTCATCTCAGACCTAGAACAAACAATACAGGAATTCATATGGAAACATAAATGACCAACTATAGCCAAAACAATCCTCAGCAGAAAATAGAAACTGGTATCACACTTCCAGACTTCAAACTATACTATAAAGTTACAACAATCAAAACAGCCTGGTATTGGTACAAGAACAGACATATAGACCAATGGAATAGAATTGAGATACCAGAAGCAAAATCTCAATTTGTCAACCAACTCATCTTCTACAAATCATCCACCACCCCCTATGGGGGAGGAGAGAATCTATTTGGTAAATGGTGCTGGGAAAACTGGCTGACCACACGCATAAGATTGAAACAGGATCTCTACCTATCCCCATACACAAAAATTAACTCTAAATGGATTACAGACCCATATGTAAAATTTCAAACTGTAAGAACCTTAGAAAATGCAGGATTCACTCTTATGGAAGTTGAAACTGGCAACTGATTTCTGGTCAAAACTCGAAGTGCCCAGGCCATAAGAGATAAGATAGACAAGTGGGACCTCATTAAACTAACAAGCTTCTGAAAAGTCAAAGAAACCATCAAGGGAGCAGGGACAAAACTCACAGATTGGATAAAAGTATTTGTCAACTTTATGTCTGACAAAGGACTAACATCAAGGTTCTACTTAGAACTCAAATGTGCCAGAAAGAAAAAAAAACAAGCCACATTACAAAGTGGGCTAAAGATATGAGTAGACAATTCTAAAAAGAAGATATATGGGCAGCCAACAGACACATGGGAAAATGTTCAGTCTCACTAGTCATCCAGGAGATACAAATTAAAACTACTCTGATATAGCACCTAACTTCTGTCAGAATGGCCATCATCAATTACTCAAAAAATAACAAATACTGTAGAGAATGTGGCAAAAATCGGGCACTTCTATACTATTAGTGGGAGTGTAAACTAGTAGAGCCTCTGAAGAAATCATTGTGGCAATTCCTAAAACTCCTAAAAAATTACCTTCCATATGATCCTGCAATCCCTCTACTGGGAATATACCAGGAAGAACTCAGGTCACAGTATAAAAAAGATACCTGCACACGCATGTTTATTGCAGCATGGCTCACAATTGCAAGAACATGGAACCAACCGTGCTGCCCATCAAAAGAGGACAGGATAAAAA
The DNA here is from genome assembly GCF_000164805.1 of Carlito syrichta. NCBI lineage: Eukaryota > Metazoa > Chordata > Mammalia > Primates > Tarsiidae > Carlito > Carlito syrichta. The sequence continues at coordinate 1,988 of NW_007249408.1, read as the reverse complement.
TATGTGGTACATATATCCAATGGAATATTACTCAGCCATAAAGAAAAACAAAATCATAAACATCGAAGCAACATGGATGGAATTAGAGCTTATAATGTGGAGTGATCACTCACATAAACAAAGACAAGTTCTCACTCATAAGTTGACCTTGAACAACTACTGTATTATGTAGAAAAGGGATTGAACGTAGCAGGAAACTGCAGGGAGGGGGCATGGGAGTGGGATATGGGTATCTGGGATTCACAGTAGTCAATATCCACCCGGGGAAGGGGTGGCACACCTCATCAACATGGGTACCTGCACAATGACCATTTGTATACCTAACACTCAAATGTATCCCACAATTTCAAAATAAGAATTAAAACAGAGAAAAAAAGAAAGATCCCCCTTAAATAACCTCCCCATTATCACATTACACACTCACATTCCTTTGTCCCTTAGCACTTGGAAACTCCCTAGGTGTGCAAATTCTGTAGTTACAGGTACCTATTCACAATCAAATGTTTTGCCAAGAAATATTGATCAAACTGTACACCTTATGTAACTTCTATCTTTATATACCCCCTGTTCATTTTGTTCGGGGTCAAAAGGTCTTTGGACACTAGTCTGATCTTGGTCGCCAGCATCAATAAAGGACTCACAATTTGACCCTCTTTGCGTGTTGGTTGCTCCTTTCTTGCTATCCAGCTATAAACATTGGAGGCCCCAGTCAGATTGAGTCACGAAATTCAGGAGTCAGCCTTTCTCCAGCTTTCCCCAGCTCAGCGGGGAATGAGTAGTCGGGGTGCCCCCTGAGACATACCTGGGCTGCATAATCTCTCATCTTGCTCAGAGGGAGTTGAAACGATTACCCATTACCCATCGCTTCAAAATTTCTGAGTCCCTCTGTTTTCCTACTAAGAGATAAAAATCTGTTTAATCCGAATATGGTCTCAACTCTGTAAGGGAGAACGGATCCTGACGAGGCCACTCCTTAGAATCTGTTTGTTGAACCAAGACATTGGTAGAACAGTGTTTTGGTTTAGTATCTGTTTCTCTTTGTAGTGTCTCAGTTTAGAATTTGTTTTCTGTTTTGGTACCCACTTTGACATCTGAATGTTTAGGATTTGGTTTTTGCTTGGGTACCCGCTTTAACTTCTGATTGCTTATGATGTTGGGCCCTTTCCATTCTTTGCATCCTTGCTGTGCTCTTTGTTACAGGGCTTGCTTCTGCTATGACTCAATATTGGCATTTAGGCTGCAAACTTTTTAAGCCTTTACTTGTCGCTTTCTAATTGGAAGTCTGCTTCTCATAAAGTGCCTCCTGTGATTTACTGGTTTTTAACAATGTGGGGTCTAAGGCCCTCAAGCCTACAAATCCCCTGGATCATATGTTAAGAAACGTCTATGTCAGGTTCACAGAGAATTATGGAGTACATCTCTTAAAGGGAAAACTCCAGACCCTCTTCCAAATCAATTGTTAATGTTGAATGGCCCTCTACAGGGTCTCTAGATGTTTGTGTTACTCGGGTAATTTGTTTTGTTTCTTATGTTTATGACCATAATTGTGTCTTCTGGTTTCATATATCTGATTTTAATTTTTCTGTTTTTTCTAAGTTTGTTTTTGTCTTTCTTTCTCCCTTTTCCATTGGTATTGCTTATTCAGTTCATCCTGTTCTAACAAAAAAAGGTAAGCATCATTTAAAGCTGCACAGTTTTTATTAAACTGCTTATTGGAACAAAATTTGGCCATGCAAGCTGGTGCCAATTTTGTCAGAAATATAATTTGAATATCTTAAAAAATAATAGTAAAAAATTTATTGCTGTTTCGTGACTGAAATTTAAAGGTAAAAGTTATTAAATCAATTTTTGTTTAATTATGCTTGCATGTATACATGATATATGTTATATGTTTGTCCAGCATGCTGCCAAATTGGCTTTTAAGTAAATGAGTACTCCTAAAATACTTTCCAAGTTCATGTGACTTTAATAACCTTTAGTAAATAATT
>NW_007249407.1:13696-14316 GCF_000164805.1 Carlito syrichta | reverse complement strand
AAGTCGTAACAAGGTAAGCATACTGGAAAGTGTGCTTGGAATAGACAAAGTGTAGCTTAAACCCAAAGCACCCAGCTTACACCCGGAAGAATTCACAGACGACTACTTTGAACCTAACCCTAGCCCAAGCTAAATCAATTAACTTATATCAAATCTTGTAAACCAAAACATTTACTTAACCTAAAAAGTATGGAAGATAGAAATTTATGTCGGCACTATAGATAAAGTACCATGAGGGAAAGATACCTTAAAGTACAAAACAGCAAAGATACTCACTTTTACCTTTTGCATAATGAATTAGCTAGAACAATTTCACAAAGAGAACTATAGCCAAAAACCCCTAACCCAGACGAGCTACTTGTGAACAGCCAGAAGGGCACACTCATCTATGTCGCAAAATAGTGAGAAGATTTTCAAGTAGTGGTGAAAAGCCTACCAAGCCTGGTGATAGCTGGTTGTCCAGAATAGAATATTAGTTCAACTTTAATTTTACCTACAGAACAAACAATCCCCATGTAAATTTAAATGTTACTCTAAAGAGGGACAGCTCTTTAGAAATGGGAAACAACCTTACTTAGAGAGTAACTAAACTCTTTTCCATAGTTGGCCTAAAAGCAGCC
>NW_007249407.1:0-12630 GCF_000164805.1 Carlito syrichta | reverse complement strand
TGAGGCAAGCTGAGAGTCTTGACACATAGTGAAACTAGACACGTTCTGCCTGGCTAGAGGCAGGAAAACAAAACTATTAAAACAATTTTGGTTGCTAATCTTTAGCTATCGGGAGAAACTGCTTACAGAGTGCTTACAGGAACAAAGACTGCATGGTTACTTCTGAGAAACAGAGACTTAACAATGGCTCAGAGAGTCAGAAAGAAATGGAAACTTAAAGTACAGAATGTTTTCTGCTGTAAGGCCTTACCCGAAATTTTAGTCTAACAGTTTAAAAGGTTTACTTCTAAATAATATAAGCTTTTATGTCAGATATACAAACTATTCAAATGCCAACACTATAGGTGTCACTGATGCTTTTGTATCAAAAGCAAATCTCCAACATGGGCCTTCCTAGGCTTCAAATGTATAGCTGTAGATGTTGGCTCCCAACAGATAGTTAACAACCCATTATAAACAACTACAAATATATGATTTATTAATTTCATTGTTAACCCAACACAGGCATGTATTTTCTTAAAGGAAAGATTAAAAGAAGTAGAAGGAACTCGGCAAGACTTAAACCCCACCTGTTTACCAAAAACATCACCTCTAGCATAACCAATATTAGAGGCACTGCCTGCCCAGTGACATATTAAATGGCCATGGTATCATTCATGACCTTGCAAAGGTAGCATAATCACTTGTTCTCTAAATAAGGACTAGTATGAATGGCCAGGATTTTACTGTCTCCTACTTCCAATCAGTGAAATTGACATATCCGTGAAGAGGCAGAGATACCTTAATAAGACGAGAAGACCCTATGGAGCTTCAATTTAACAACTCAACCAGTACTAAAACGACCTACTAGGACCAACACCCCACTGGGCATGAGCTGTAAATTTCGGTTGGGGTGACCTCGGAGCAAAATAAACCTCCAAATGATAATATCTAAGACTTTACCAGTCTAAGCAAAAATCATTTATTGACCCAAACTTACTTTGAGCAATGGAACAAGTTACTCTAGGGATAACAGCACAATCCTATTACAGAGTCCATATCGACAATAGGGTTTGCGACCTTGATGCTGGATCAGGATATCCCAATGGTGCAACCGCTATTAACGGTTCGTTTGTTCAACAATTAAAATCCTACATGATCTGAGTTCAGACTGGAGCAATCCAGGTCGGTTTCTATCTATTTACTATCTTTCCCAGTACAAAAGGACAAGAAAGATGGGACCTACCTCTACCCGAAGCGTCCCCTATTCAATAGATGAAATAATCTTAATCTAGCAAATTAATAAATAACCCTACCCAAGAATAGGGTTCGTTAAGATGGCAGAGCCCAGTAATTGCATAAAACTTAAAACTTTATTATCAGAGGTTCAATGCCTCTTCTTAACAGCATGTTTATAATTAATTTATTAATCCTAATTATCCCGGTACTTCTAGCTATAGCCTTCCTAACATTAGCAGAACGCAAGGTACTAGGGTATATACAACTCCAAAAAGGCCCTAACATTATTGAACCTTACGGCCTTCTCCAACCTTTTGCAGACACCATAAAATTATTCTTTAAAGAACCCCTCCACCCTCTTACATCCACATCCCTACTTTATATCATTGCACCCACCCTCGCCCTATCCCTTGCTCTCATTATATGAATTCCCATACCCATACCACACTCCCTTCTCAACATAAATTTAAGCGTCCTATTTATTCTAGCTACATCCAGCCTAGCCCGTATACTCAATCCTCTGATCAGGCTGAGCATCAAAGTCCAAATATGCACTAATCGGTGCACTTCAAGCAGTAGCCCAGACAATCTCTTATGAAGTAACCCTCGCAATCATTCTCCTAGCAATCCTCCTAATAAGTGGATCTGTTACACTAATAACACTAATCATAACTCAAAAATACTCCTGATTAATTGCCCCCTCCTGATCACTAGCAATAATATGATTCATCTCAACATTAGTAGAAACAAATCGAGCACCCTTCGACCTCACAGAAGGTGAGTCAGAATTAGTTTCAGGATTCAACGTTGAGTATGCTGCAGGACCATTCTCTCTATTCTTCATAGCAGAATATACTAACATTATTATAATAAATGGCCTAACCACCATCATCTTCCTAGGCACACTACACAATATCTTTATACCCGAAATATTCACAATTAATTTCATAATAAAAACACTCATTCTCACCTCACTTTTCCTATGAATCTCATACCCACGATTCCGATATGACCAACTAATACATCTACTATGAAAAAACTTTCTTTCCCTCACACTAGCCTTATGTGTATGACATATCTCAATACCCATCCTAATATGCAGCATCCCACCCCACCTATAAAACAAGAAATATGTCTGACAAAAGAATTATTTTGATAGAGTAAGTAATAGAGGTTTAAGCCCTCTTATTTCTAGAATTACAGAAATCGAACCTATACTTAAGAATTCAAAATTCTTCGTGCTACCTAATTACACAATATTCTACAGTAAGGTCAGCTAAATAAGCTATTGGGCCCATACCCCGAAAATGTTGATCTATATCCTTCCCATACTAATTAAGCCCATCATCCTCTCCTCTATTTTCCTTACTCTATTCTCAGGTACTATAATTACCCTATTCAGTTCACACTGACTACTAATTTGAATCGGACTAGAAATAAGCATATTAGCCATTACACCTATCCTAATTGAAAAAGCCAACCCCCGTTCAACTGAAGCAGCCACTAAATACTTTCTAATCCAAGCCACCGCCTCCATAATTCTAATAATAGCCATAATTACAAATACAAGCTACTCCGGACAATGAAAAATTCTAAATAAATTCAATCATTCTAAATAAATTCAACCATTCTAAATAAATTCAACCATTCTAAATAAATTCAATCCTCAATGACGCTTATGTTTCCATATGAAATCCTGTATTATCATTTCCAGGTCTGAAAAGAATGCTGCTGATAATTAAGTGGGCATCGTGTTGAATCCATAGACTGCCTTTGGTAGGATGGATATCATAACAATTTTGATTCTTCAAACCCATGAACATGGTATATTTTTTCCACTTGTTACTGTCATCTTTGACTTCTTTGACCAGTGTTTTGCAGTTTACATTGTAAAAGTCTTTCACTTTTCTGGTTAGGATGATGCCAAGGTATTTCATATTGTTTATGGCTACTGTAAATGTGATTGTGTTTTTTGGGGTTTTTATTTATTGTTGGTGTATAGGAATATGACTGTCTGTTGCATTTTTATTTTATACCCTGCGAGTTTTCTAAAGTTCTTTATAAGTACAAGGAGGTTTGTGACAGATTTTCTTGGGTTTTCAAGGTATAGAATCATATTGTCTGCAAAGAGGGATAACAACTTCCTTTTTTTCCTATTTGGATGCCCCTGATTTCCTTCTCTTGTCTGATTGATATTGCTAGAACTTCTTACACTGTGTTTAACAGGAGGAGTGGAGATGAGCAACATTTTCTTGGTGTTTTTTTTTTAGGAAAAAAATTTCCAATCTATATTTGTTTATCAGTATGTTGACTGTTGGTTTGTCATAGATGGCTGTATTTATTTTGAAATATATTCTATCTTTGCCTAGGTTTTCAAGGGTTTTTATCTAAAAGGGATACTAGATTTTGCGGGAAGATTTTTCTGCATCTGATGATATAACCATGTGCTTCTTGTTTTGACGTCTGTTGATGTAATTAATTAAGTCTATGATCTTGTGAATATTGGACCAGGCTTGTAAACCGAAAATGAAACCTACTTGGTCATGCTGAATGATTTTTGAGTTTTGTTGTTAGATATGATTTCTTAGAATCTAGTTGAGAATTTTTGCATCTAAGTTTATCAAGGATATTGACTCATCTATCTTTTTTAGATCATTACTTGGCTTGGGCTTCAAAGTGATTTTATCTTCATGATATGTTTGGGAAGACTTCCATCTTTCTCAATTATCTGGAATACTTACAATAGGATCGGTATCAGATTCTCCTTGTAGGTTTATTAGAATTCTGTTGGAAAACCCTCTGGTCCAGGACTTTTAATGGTAGATAGTTTTCGTGTGACAGTCAATCCTGGATTATTTTCATTTATTTAGGGTCTCAATTACTTCTTGTTTGCATCAAAGGAGATTTAGTGATGTCAGAAAGTCTTCCATTTCGTTTAGATTATCAAGGTTGTTTCCATACAAGTGTATATATTAATCTCTGATAACACTTTATGTTTCTTTGGGGTTAGCTGTGACTTGATCTTTTGCAATTCTGATAGTTTTTATTTAGTATTTTTCTCTCATTTTCTCAGTCAATTTGGCTAGGAATCCATAAACATATTTTATCCTTTCAAAGTACTCGCTTTTAGTTGTGCTGGTTCTTCCTGTTATATATTTTTCTTCTATGTCCTATATTTGGGTTTTTGCTTTTGTGATCTGGATTCTTTTGCTAAAGTTAGGTTTTTAATGTCTTGCTTTGCTTTTCCAGTTCCCTTATGTGCTTTGTTAGACAGTTAACTTATGATTTATTCCATTTATTTCATGTGTATTTTTAGAAATATAAATTCCTCTCATATTGATGCTTTCATGGCATCCCAGACGTTTTGGTAAGATGTTTCTTCATTTTCATGTTTACAGGAATTTCTGCTTTGATTAGTCTTCGTTGATAATGCATGCCCCAGTTACCAGGCCTCATCTGTGATGAATGTTCCAGAGCCTCACCCTCCTCTCTGATTAGTACCCCTCTGTCAAATGGATGCCACAGTTTCTGCACTTCCTCTGGGATCCGTGCCTCACTTAATAGCCCTTCTTTGTGATGGGTGTCTCAGTGACCGTCTTTCCTGCTTGATTGGTGCAAAAGTGACTAGACATCCTCTGAGATGGATACCATGTGTCTGGGCCTCCTCCTAATGCATGATATGATGACTGAACATCCTCTGTATTAGATATCCCAGTAATCAGCCTTCTTCATCATGGGTGCACCAGTGACAAGCCTTCCTGTGTGATGGGTGTCATAATGACTTGCCCTCCCCCATAATCCCATAATGGGTGCTCCAGTGACTGGAGCTTGCCTGTGATGGGTGCCATAGTGTCAATCCTCATCTGTGATGAATGTTCTAGTGACAAGCTCTTCTGTAATGTAAGCCTTTTAACTGGTCATCCTCTGTTATGCATGCCACAAGACCAGCCCTGTTCTGTGATGGTGACCTCAGAGACTGCACTTCCTCTCTGATGGGTGTGTAAGTGAATGGACATCCATTGTAATGGTTGACCCAGTGTCTGGATCTCCTCTGGATGAGAGTTCCAGAAAATAGTCATGCTCTGGATTGGGTCCTTCAGTTACTGGACCTGCTTAGTGATTGCTGCCCTACTGACTGGCCCTTCTCATTAATGGTTGCCCCAGTGACTAGTTCTGCTCTGTGACAGGTGTACTGATATATGTGACTCTTTCATTATGGATATCCCCAAGAAAGCCCTCTTTTGTGATGTGTGGTCCAGTGACTTCTTTGTGATGGTTTTCCCTGTGAGTGGCTTATAGGTATTCCAGTTACTGAATCTCTTCTATGATGAGTACCACGGTCAACAGCACTCCTTTGTAATAGGTGTTCCAGAGACTGGGCCTCTTCTGTGTTGGATGTTTCAGTGACTACACATTCGACAGTGATGACTGCTCCAGTGACTGGGGTTCCTTTGGGATCAGTGCCAAAGAAACTAGGCCTCTTTTGTGATAGGTGATTGGCATCTATTATCAGTGCACCAGTGATTGGTTCTGCTTTTTTTTTTTTTTTGAGTTGCAGTCTCACTCTGTCGTCCAGACTGGAGTGCAGTGGGAGTTTCGGGCCACCACAGCCTTGATCTGCTGGGCTCCGGTGATCCTTCCGCCTCAGCTTTCTGAGTAGCTGGAACTACAGGCACGCACTACCACACTCGGCTAATTTTTTCATTTATTGTAGAGATGAGGTCTCGTCAAGTTGCCCAGGTGGGTCACGAATGGTTCTGCTTTTAAAGGGTGTCTCAGTTATGAGCCCTACTCTGTGTTAGGTGCATCAATGACAGACTCTTCTTTCGGATAGATACCTATGTGTCTATCCCTCCTTTGTGAGGATTGACCTAGTGATAGGATCTACTCTTAATGAGTAACCCAAAAAGGGGCCCTCCTGTGTGATGGGTAATTAAATGACAGACCCTCCTCTTGGATAGGTGAATCATTGACTGTGCCTCCTTTGTGATGGGTGTTCCAGTGAATAGCTCTCCTCTGTGACTGAAACAGCAGTTATTGGGACTCCTCTGTGATGGGTACCCCAGTGACAGGCCCTCCTCTGTGATTGGAGCACCAGTGACTGAGCTTCCTATTAATTGGTGCCACAGTGGCTAGTCCTCCTCTGTGATGAGTAAACCAATAAGTGGCAACCCTCTGTGATTGTTGCCCCAGTGACTGGCTCTCCTCCATAATGGATGCCCCAGTGACTAGTTATTCTTGGTAATGAGTGTCTTGGTAATTGATCCTCCTCCATATTGGATGCCCCAGTGACAAGTCCTCCTTTATGATGTGTGTCCCAGTTACTGGCTCTTTTCAATGACTGATGTCCCAGTGACTGACCCCTCCCTGTGATGGTTGTCCCAGTGATTGGCCCTCCTCCATAACGGGTGTTCCAGTGACTGAATCTGCTCTGTGATGAGTGTCCCAGTGACTGGCTATGCATATTGACAGATGTCCCAATAACTGGGTCTCCTCTATATTTGGTGCCCTTTTGACTAGCTCCTCTTCTTGACGGGTGCTCCAGGAAATGATCCCCCTTTGTGAAAAATGCATCAGTGTTTGCTTTTCCTCAGTGATGGGTCCTCCAGTGACTACCTTTTCTCTGTGTTTGCTGCCCCAGTAAATAGGCCTCCTGCATAATAAGTGCATTAGTGACTAACCCTCCTCCATTGTAAGTGTTCCAGAAACTGTGACTCCTTGTTGATTTGTTCCTCAGTGACTGAACTTCCTCCATAATGGGTCCCCTACTGATGAGATTTTATTTGTGATGAGTGTCCCAGTAATCAGTGCTCCTGTGTATCAGATGCTTTAGTGAAAAGCCCTCTTTTGTGATAGGTGCTCAAGTTACTGGACTTTTCACTGATGTATGCCCAATGACAGATCCTTCTCTGTGATGTTTGTTCCAGTGATTGACCCTCCACCATGATGGGTGCCACAGTGACTGGACCTCCTTTATTATTAGAGTCACAGATTCTACCCCTTCTCTGTGTGGGTATCCCAGTGAATACCCATACTGTGTGAAGTGTGCTCCCATGAATGACTGGCCAGTGTGGTGGGTGCCCAGTTACTGACTCCCCCTCAGTTATGAATGGCAAAGTGCTGCCCCTCTTCTGTGATGGTTGCTTTTACTTGTCCTCCTTGTGATGACTGCCTCAGTGACTGGCTCCCCTTTGTAATGGGTTCATCATTGACTGGGTCTACTCTGTGATCTTGGCCCCGTAACTGACTATCCTCTTTGATGAGTGCCACAGTGGCCGTCCCTCCCTTGCATTTGATGTCTCTCTGACTAGCCCTCCTCTGTTCGTGGCATTAAATTGAATGGCCTTCATCTGTAATCTGTGCCCTATTGACTAGCCCTCATCTGTTATGGTTAATCCAATGAATGGCTTCCTAGCTTTTGGAGTCTCCATTGACTAGCCAATCACTGCTAAGGGTGTCCATGTGAATCCCATCCTTCAGAATGGGTATGCAAGTTACTGACTCTACTCTGTAATTGATGCACCAAGAATTGGTTCCCCTCCATGATTGTGTCACAGTTGCTGTCTGTCTTCTGTGATTTTCTCAGCCAAGATTAGCTCTCTTCTGTGTTAGCTGCCTCAGTTATTGGCTCTCCACCTTAATGGGCTCCAAGTGACTAAATCTCCTCTACTATGGGAGTCCCAGTGGCTAGGTCTCCTCCATAATGGTGCCCCAGGGAATCTCCCTCCTTTTAATGGATGCCTTATCAACTATTCCTCCTTTGGGATGGTTGTCCCAGTGATTAAACTTTCTCCATACTGGATGCCCTAGTTACTGACTTTCTTCTGATATGGTTGCCTCAATATGTAGTTATCCTCTGTGATGGATGTCATAGTGACTTGTTCTCCTCTGTGATGGGTGTCTCAGTTACCACCCAATCTCTGTCATGGGTGAACCAGTGACTGGGCTTCCTTGCTGATGGGTGTCCCAGTGAGTAGTCTTCCTTTGTGCACGGTTCCTTGTCTCCTGTGTGGTGGATTCCCCAATGACTTTCCCTCTTCTGTGATCTGTGCAACAGTAGTTGGCGCTTTTTCAAATGGGTGCCCCAGCCACTGGAACTCTTCTGGGCTGGAAGTCTTAAGTATTAACCCTCCTCTGTGATGGGTGCCTCAGTGACTAATTTTCCTCTCTGATGAGTTGTGAATTGTGCCTGGGTGACCAGTCCTTCTCCTAATGGATACACACTTACTGGTCCTTCTCTGTAGCAGGTTGTTCATTGGCCCAACTCTGTTGCGTACCACACTAATTTTTACTCCTCTGTAATGGCTGTCATGTGTACTGGTCCTCCTTTGTAATCAGGATCCCAGTGACTGAGTCATCCTAATGGGTTTCCCAGTTATTTGCCCTCCTCTATAATGGGTGCCTCAATGACTGGCTCTCCTCTATAATGGTTGTCCCAGGGATGGTTCTACTCTCTGAAGGGTAGCCATCTTCTGTGATGAGTGCCCCAATGAGTGGCACTCCTCTGTAATATGTGCCTAATGACTGACACTCCTCTGTGATAGATGTCACAGTAACTGGCACTCCTTTGTGATAGGTACCCTAGGCATCCTTTCTGATGGGTACCCCAGTGAGTGGTAATCCTCTGTGATTAGTGCCCCAGTGATTGGATCTTCTTCATACTGGTGACCAAGTGACTGGTTCTCCTCCGTTATGGGTGCCTTGGTGAGAGTGCCTCCTTTGTGATTGATACTCAGTGACAGACCCTCTTCTATAATGGTTTGCACCTGTTTCTGGGTCTCCTCTCTAATAGGTGTGATCGGTGTTCCAAATAGTTACTCACCTCTGTACCTTGTGTCCCAGTGACATGACCTCATCTGTGATTGTTACCAATGTAATTGGATTTTTTTGTGTTGACTTACTCTGTAACTATCCATCTATTGTTGTGGGTGTCCAGTAGATAAGCTTTTCTGTGATGTCTTTCTCAGGGACTTGCTATGCTGTGTGATGGATGACCCAGTGACTCCCTCTCTTCTGTGATGGATGTCCTAGTGACTGACTCTCATCATGATTTCTGCTTCAGTCACTAACCCACCTCTGTGATGTGTGCCATAGTGATTATCCGTCTTTTGTGATGTGAGACCCAGTGACTAACCCTCCTAAGCAATGTGTGCCATTTTGACTAGACTTTCTCTGTTATGGGTGTCCAAGTGTCTGACTGCCCTTTGTGAAAATACCTCGGTAACTGACCCCCTCTGTAATGTGTACCCAGTGACTATCTTTCTTCTCACATCACCTCCCCAGAGACACATCTTCTATATAATGGGTGCCCCATGGAATAGCTCTACTCATCCATGATTGTTGTTCCAGTAACAAGTCCTACTCCAAAATTTGTGTTGCAGTGACATGTGCACTTTAGTGATTGTGATCATTTTTTAGTACTTTTCCAAAATGGTTACCCCACTGACTCACGGTCATCTGTGATGGGTACCCCACTGAGTGGTTATCCTCTCTGATTAGTGCCCCAGTGATTGGATCTTCTTCATATTGGTGCCCAAGTGACTGGTTCTCCTCTGTTATGGGTGCCTCAGTGAGAGTGCCTCCTCTGTGATTGATACTCAGTGTCTGGCCCTGCTCCATAATGGTTTGCACCTGTTTCTGGGCCTCCTCTCTAATGGGTGCACCAGTGACTGGACCTCTCTGTGATGAGCGTCCTAGTGTCTAGCCCTACTGCATAACGTGTGCCCCAATGACAGGGTCTCCACTGTTTTGGACCCATAATTACTGCTCATCCTCTGTGTTGGATTTCTCAGTGACTAGTCCTCTTTTGGTGGGCCTCCTCCAAAATTAGTGTCCGACTACGCCTTTTCTCTGATGGGTGTCCCAGCTTCAGGTTTTTCTCCATAATGGGTGCCCTAGTGACTTGCCCTCCTCAGTTGCTGGTGCCTCAGGGGCTGGACAATCTCTATAATTGGTATCCGAGTGACTGGTCCACTTCTGTGATTGCTGTCCCAGTGACTATGCCTCCTTTTTAATGGATGACACAAATCCTGGTCCTTCTCTATCGATGGTACTCATGTGACTGGCCCTCTTCTGTGATGGCTGTCATAGTGACTGGTCCTAGTTCTTGATGGGTGGCCTCTTGAACAAACCTCTAAGTTCACTTCTCCAGTGACAGGCCTACTCCATGGTTTCTGCCTCAGTGACTATCCCTCCTCTGTGGTGTGTGCTATAGTGATTATCCCTCTTTTGTGATGTGAGACCCAACGACTATCCTTTCTAAGTGATGCGTGCCATTTTGACTGGATGTTGTCTCTTATGGGAACCCAAGTGTCTGATTGCCCTTTGTGAAAATACTTCAGTAACTGACCACCCTCTGTGATATGTACTCAGTGACTATCTTTCCTCTCCCATCTCTTCCCCAGAGACAGGTCTCCTGTATAATGTGTGCCCCATGGACTAGCTCTCGTCCATTATGGGTATGGTATTTACTAGCCCTGCTCTATGAAGGATGTTCCAATAAGTAGACCTCCTCCAGGAGTGTTGCACTGTCATGATCTCACCTAAGGTGGGTTTACCCATCACTATTCATTCTCAATAATGAGTGTCACAGTGAATGGCCTTCCTATCTGATGGTTGTCCCAGTGAGAAACTCAATTCTCTAATGGGTGCCCCAATGCCTAGCCCTCCTCTGTTATGGGGGTAATACTGACTATTCCTCCATGGTGATGGGTTCCAATATGACTTTCCTACCTTTGTGATGGGTTCCCCATTGACAGGCCCTACTCTGTTATAAACAACACATTGACTGTCCCTCCTCTGTGATAGGTGTCCCAGTGACTGTTCTTTCTCGTGATAGTTGTCCAAGTGACTGACCATTTTCTTTGATGGTTGACACACTGAGCGGTCCCCCTCGGTGATTTGTGTCTTGGTAACAGTCCCTCCTCTCTTTTGTGCATCAATAGTAGGCCATCCTCTGTGATTGGAGCACTGGTATCTGGCTAACCTTTGTTAATGATACACCAGTGAATGACTATCTACTGTGATGGGAATTCCAGAGATTGTACCTCTGCTGTGATGGATGTCCCAGTGACTGGCCTCTTGTGAGATGAGTGTCCCATGACTGGCTGTGTGTGATAGGCTGCTCAGTGACTGGCTCAGTGACTGTCATCTGTGATGGATGTCCCAGTGACTTTTTTCTTCTGTGATGGGTGCTCCAGTGATTAGTCTTCTGCTGTGTTGGATGCCCCATTGACTGACCCTCCTCTATAATGGGTGCCACAGTGACTACAGCTCTTCTGTGAGAATTGTCCCAATGACTGGTTCTTTTCCATAATGTGTGTCCAGTGATGGGCTTTCCTCTCTTATGGTTTCCACAGTGATTAACCCTCTCTGTTGGGTATACAAGTGGCTAATGTGTCTCTGTGATGTGTCTCCTGTGACTGGCCTACCTCTGTGATGTGTAGCCAAATGACTGGGCCTCCTCTGTTATTCATGCATAGTGAAAGCCCCTCTTCTGTAATTTGTGTCCTAGACACTGATCCTCATCACTGATGGATATTCGTTTTACTATCTCTCTTTTTTGATGACAGTCAAAGACACTGCACCTTCTCTCTAATGGGTGCCCCAGTTACTGACCGTCCTCTGTGATGTGTTCCCCAGTATGTGGCCCTTCTCTTTGATATATGCCTCAGGGACTAATTATCCTTTGTGATCAGTGCCCCAGTGGCTAGATTTTCTCTGTCATCACTACCCCAGGGACCTTATCTCCTATATAATGTGTGCCTCAGTGATTACCTAATCCACATAATGTGTAGTAGTGACTAAACTTCCTCTATACAGGGTGAGCCAAAAAAAGTCTCCTTCATAATGAGTAGCTCAGTTAGTGTCATTCCACTATTATGTAAACACCGTTGGGTCTTCCTCTGTGATGGAAAAGCCCGTGATTGGCCTTCTACCATAATGGTTGCCCCAGTGACTAGCTCACCTCTCTAATTTGCGTCCCTCTTACAGAGCCTTCTCTATAATAGGTGCACTAGTGACTGACTTTTTTTTGTGATGGGTGCCACAGTGACTAGCCTTCCTCTAAGTTGGATGTTTAGGTGACAGGCTCTCATCTGTGAGGAGTGTCACATGCCAGACCCACCTCTGTGATGCATGCCCCATTGATTGGGCCCCCTATATGACGTGTGTCTCTGTAAATGGTCCTTCTGTATGAAGAATGCTTGAGTGACTAACCCTATTCTGATATGTTGTCATAGTGACTGTCCCTCCTCTTTGATGGTTGACCCAGTGACTACACCTCCTCCGTATCTGGTGGTTCAGTGACTGGTCCTCCTCTATGATTGATACCCCAGTGACTGGCCATATTTCAAATCGGATGCAACAGTGAAAACCTTCTTCTTCTTTTTTTTTTTTTTTGAGTTGGAGTCT
>NW_007249406.1:3373-13028 GCF_000164805.1 Carlito syrichta | reverse complement strand
TGTAACCCATTAGTTCAGTAGCTAGTTAGCTGTATTACTGGACCTACTTGTTAGCTAGCTTAACAAGTTGGACCACTAGTCGGTAGACTAGATAACTGAGTCAATGAGTTGACTGAAGAGTTGACCCACTAGTTAGCTCAGTTAATTTGTTGTTTGCTGGTTTGCTGATGTAAGAGGTCAGCCAACTAGTTCACCGAATACTAAGCTGGCCTAAATAGGCTTCTGACTAGTTAGCTGAACTAACTTCTCAGCTGACAATTGGCTGACTGGTCGGCCGACTAGTTAACTGACTTAATTAGGTGGCTGGCTAGTCGGCTGACTGTTTAGCTGACTTAACTAATAGGCCATCAAGTGAGCCGACATTTGAGCTGACCTAAAGATTCAGCTGTCGAGTGAGCCGACTGGTGAGCTGACTCAACTAGTTGGCCAGTGACTGAGGTGACTCATCAGTCAAATTTAGTTGACTGGCAGGTGAGCCACCTGGTCAGAAGAATTAACAAGTCAGTTGGTGAGTGAGCCGACCAGTGAGCCAACTTAAATAATTGGCTGACGAATGAGCCAGTGGGTGAGTGCCTTAACAAGTTGGCCAGCGAGCGAGCCAACAGTTGAGCTGACTTAACTAGTCAGCTGACAAGCAAGGTGACCATTTAGTTGTCCTGTTGGCTTGTGAGCAAGCCGACAAGTTTGTTGACCTGTTGGCTGGCAAGTGAGACATCTAATGAGCTGACTGGTTGTCAGGTGAGGGAGCTGACTAGTTAGTTGACCTGATGGAAAGTGAGCAATCCTACTAATTAGCTGACCAGCTAGCTGAGTTGTTAGCTGATTAGATAGCTAAGTAACTAGCTGATTTGCTAACTGACTTAACTAACTAGATGATTAGCTAGCTGGCTATCTAGCTGAAATAACTAGCTAACAAACAAGCTATCTAGCTGTCTAGCAAGCTGACTTAACAAGCTAGCTAACTAGTTAGTTAGCTGGCTAGATGACTTAACTATCTAGCTGACTAGCTAGCAGACTAGTTAGGTGACTTAACTAGCTTAGCAGGTAGATGGTTGGCTAGCTGGATAGCCAGCTGACTTAATTACCTAGCTACCTGGTGAGCTAGATGACCAACCAGCTGTCTTAACTAGCTAGCTACCTGGCTGGCTTGCTGGCTAGGCAGCCAGCTAGCTAGCTAGTGGGCTGGCCAGCTGGCTAGCCAGCCAGGTTAAATAGCCAGCAAGCTGGCTGGACAGTCGGATAGCAAGCCGGCTTAACTAGTCAGCCATCTTGCTTGTCAGTAGCTGGTTTAACTAGTTGGCCACCTACCTGACCAGCCTGCTAACCATCCGGCTTAACTAGCTAGCCAACCAGCTAACCAGCTGACTTAACTAGATGACTTAACAAGTTGACATCTGGCTAGCCAGCTAGGTTAACTAGCTAGCCACTGGCTACACAGCCAGCTAAAAAGCTCACTTAACTTGCTGACTTAACTAGCTAGCCAGCCAGCTTGCCAGCTGACTTAATTAGCTAGATGCATACCTAGCCAGGTGGCTAGCCAGCTGAATTAACTAGTTGACATAACCAGCCAGCCAGCTGGCTAACAAGCTGACTTGACTAGCTAGCTACCTAGCTAGCCAGATGGATAGCCACTTGAATTAATTAGCAGAATTAACCATCTAGCCAGCTGGCTAGCCAGCTGACTTAAGTAGGTGACTGAACTCGTTAGCCAGCTGGCTAGCCAGATGATTTAACTAACTGACATCACTGGCTAACGGGCTGGCTAGACAGCTAACTAAACTAGTTAACTACATAAATATACTGCATACTTGCCAGCTGACTTAACTATCTAGCTACCTAGGTATCCAGCTGGCTAGTGAGTTGACATAACTAGGTGACCTAACTAGCTACCCAGCTGACTAGCCAGCTGAATTAACTAGTTAGCTAGTCAGCTAGGCAGCTGGCTAGCTAGTTGATTTAACTAGCTGACTTAAATAGTTAGCTAGCTGACTTAACTAGCTGACATGACTAGCTAGCTACCTAGTTAGACATCTGACTTTACAAGCTGAAATTACTAACCAGATACCTAGCTAGCTATCTAGATAGCTAGCTGACTTACCTAGCTGTTTTAAGTAGCCAACTAGTTGACATAACTAACTGACTTAACTAACTGACTACCTAGATAGCCAACTGACTTAACTAGCTGAAATAACTAGCTAGCAAGCTGTCTATCCAAATGACATAACTAGCTTTTTAACTAGCTAATCAGCTGGCTAGCCAACTGACTTAACGAAGTGACTTAACTAGCTAGCCAACTAGTTAGGCAGCTGACTTAACTAGTTGATTAATGAGCTAGGTAGCTGGCCAGCCAGGTGACTAAACTAGCTGAATTAACTAGTAATCTAGCTGGCTAGTCAGCTGACATATCTAGCTCTCTACCTCTCCAGTCACCTGGATAGCCAACTCAATTAACTAACTAACTTAATTAGCTAGCCAGCTGGCTAGTAAACTGACTTAACTAGGTCACTACATGTCATAACTATCTTTCTTTACTAGTGGCCTGGCTTCTATCCAGTTGAACTAACTAGCTTGCAACATAGCTAGCCATCTGGCTATCCAGCTGAATTAACTAGGTGACAGTTTGCTAGCCAGCTTTCTAGTCAGCTGAATAAATATCAAGCTACCTAACTATCCAGCGGACTTGTCAGCTGACTTAACTAGGTGACTTAACTATCTAGCCAACTGGCTACACAGCTGGCATAACGAGGTAGTTACCTAGCTAGCAAGCTGGTTAAAAAGCTGACTTAACTAGCTATCCAGGTGGCTAGTCAGTTGACTTAATTGCCTACCTACCTAGCTAGACAGCAGGCTAACCAGCTGACTTAACTAGCTGATGTAATGAAGTAGCCAGCTGACTAGCTAGCAGACTTAACTAGCTAACTACCTAGCTAGAAAACTGAATAGCCAGCTGACTTAACTTGCTGACATAACTAGACCCCTGATGACTAACCAGCTGACATAACTTGCTACCTACCTACATAGCCCGCTGGCTTGCCAGCTGACTTAACTACCTAACTCCCTAGCTAAACTGCTGACCAGCACGCTGACTTAACTAGGTGACAAATATCTAGACGGCTGGCTAACCAGCTGACTTTACCAGTTAGCTAGCTAGCTAGCTTACTCGTTATCTATTGTGCGAGTTAGGTTTCTTAATTATCTGAGCTAACTCATTAACTAAAAAGCTACCTAGCTGACTTAACCAGCTTTCTTAACTCATTAGCTAACTACTTAGCTATCTGACTCATCCAACTGACTTAACCATTCAGTTAAGTAGCTAACTACCTGACTCAGCCTGATGACTTAACACGTTAGATAAATAGCAAGCTAACTGTCTTAACCAACTGACTAAGTAAGAAAGATTACTTAATTAGATGACTTAGCTAGCAGACTGAACTACTTAGCCAGATGACAACTGGCTGACTTAACTAGTTATCTAGCTGACTTAACTACTTGAATTAGAAAGTTAGCTAACTATTTAACTATGTGAATAACTAGCTGACTTAACTAATCACCTAACTAGTTAGTTAGCAGTTAAGTAGTTGACTTAAATAGTTAGCTAATTAGTGAGCTAGCTGACTTAGCTAGCTGACTTAACTAGCTAGCTGTTTAGCTAGCAGACTTAGCTGACAACTAGTAGGCTAATGAGACAGCTAGCTGATTTAATGAGTTGGTTAACGAGTTATATAAGTGTTTTAACTAGTTGATAAACGAGTAAAATAACTGACTTAACTAGTTGGTTAACGAGTTAGCTTGGTGACTTAACTTGTTGACTGACAAGACGGATGACTAGTTAGCTGGTTTAAAATGTGGGCTGACTACATGGCCGACTTGTTAACTGGCATAAGAAGCTGCCCAATTAGTCAGCCGACTAGGTACCTGGGTAAAATAGTTGACTGAGTTGGCCCACTAATTAGCTTGGTAAACTAGTTGGCATGCTAGTTTTCTGAACTAACTATTCTACCAACTAGTTGGCCAATTATTTAGCTGGCCTAACTAGCAGGCTTACTAGTTAGCTAAGCTAAATTATCAGCTGACAGGTTGCCCAACTATTCAGCCGACTTGGTTAGCTGACTCAACTAGTTGGCTGGCCAGCAGGCTGACCACTTAGCTGACTTATCTTGTCGACTTGTAAGTGAGCTGACATTTGAGCTGACATAAATAGTCGGCCCGTGAGTGTGCTGACCGGTGAGCCGAGTTAACTAGTCGGCCTTCCAGTGAGCTGATGAATGAGCTGCCTTAACTTGTCAAACGAAGAGTGAGCAAACCTGTGAGCTGACTTAACCTTTTGTCTGGTGAGGAAGCTACTAGTTAGCTGATCTGCTGGCCTGAGAGCAAGCTGACAAGTTAGTTGACCTGTTTCCTGGTGAGCTAGCCGACTAGTTTGCTGACGAATGGCAGATGAGAGAGCCGACTAGTTAGCTGACCTGATGGAAAGCGAGCTATCCCAGTAGTTAGCTGACCAGCTAGCTGAGTTGCTAGCTGACTAGTTAGCTAAGTAGCCAGCTGATTTGCTAGCTGACTTAACTAGCTAGCTGACTAGCTAGCTGGTCATCTAGCTGAAATAACTAGATAGCAAACAAGCGATCTAGCTATCTAACTAGCTGACTTAATTAGCTTGTTAACTGGGTAGTAAGCTGGCTAGTTGACTTAACTATCTAACTGAATAGCTAGTTTACTTGCTAGCTGACTTGACTAGCTAGCTGACTTAACTAGGTAGCTGAATAGATAGGTGACTTGCTAGCTGACTTAACTAGCTAACTGGCTAGATAGCTGACTTAACTAGCTGACTAGCTAGTTGACTGGCTAGCTGGTTATCCAGCTGACATAAATAACTTGCTACCTGGTTGGCTAGTCGACTAGCCAGCTGTCTTAACTAGCTAGCTACCTGGCTGGCTAGCTGGCTAGGCCACCGGCTAGCTAGTTTGCAGGCTGACCAAATGGATACGAGGCCGGCTTAAATTGCCAGTCAGATGACTACACAGTCGGATTGCCAGCCGGCTTAACTAGCCAGTCACCCTGCTGGTCAGCCAGCTAGTCAGCTGGCTTAACTCGCTGGACACGTAGCTGACCAGTCTGCTAACCAGCCAACTTACCTTGCCAGCCACCTAACTATCCAGTCTGCCATCTAGATGACTTAACTAGCTGACTTAAATAGCTAGAAACCTAGCTAACCAGCTGACTGGCCATCTGACTTAACTAGCTGATTTAACCAGCTAGCCAACTGGCTAGTCAGCTGACTTAACTAATTTACTTAACTAGCAAGCCAATTAACTATCTGACTTAAGCAGATAACCTTTTGGCTAGCCAGCTGAGTAAACTAGCTAGCTACCTAGCTAGAGAGCTGGGAAGCCAGGTGAATTAACTACGTGACTTATCTTGCTAGCCAGCTGGCTAGCCAGCTGACTTAACTAGCTTACTACCTAGCTAGCTAGCTGGTTACACAGCTAACTTAACTAGTTGACTTAACAAGCTAGCCAGTTAGGAAGCCAGCTGACTCAACTAGTTGACGTAACTAGATAGCCAGTTGGCTACACAGCTGACTTAACTAGCTCTCTACTTAGCTAGTTAGCTGGCTAGCCAGCTGACTTAACTAGTTGACTTAATTAACTAGATTGCTGGCTAGCCAACTGACTTAACTAGCTCGCTAACTAGCTAGTCAGCTGACATAACTAGTTGACTTAAACAGCTGGCCTGCTTGCTAGTCAACTGAATTAACTAGCTTTCTATATAGCTAGCCAGCTGGCTAACAAGCTGACTTTACAAATCGACTTAACACACTAGTCAGCTGTCTAGCCAGCTGACGTAATTAGTAAGCTACCTAGGTAGCCAGCTGGCTAGCCAACTGACTTAGCTAGGTGTTTTAAGTAGATAGCCAGCGGGCTAGACGTCTGACTTAACTATCTAGCTACCTAACTAGCCAGCAGTCGAACCAGCTGACTTAACTAGGTGACTTAACTAGCTATCCAGCTGGCTAGCAGGCTGACCTAACTGCCTAGGTGCCTAACTTGCCAGCTGGATAGCCAGCTGACTTAACTAGCTAGCTACCTACATAGCCTGTTGGATTGCCAGCTTACTTAACTACTTAGCTACCTAGCTAACCAGCTGGCTAGTGAGCTGACTTAACTAGGTTGGTTAACTAGCTAGTTAACTTGCAAGCCAGCTGACTTAACTAGCTAGCTTTCCAGCTAGGCAGCTGGCTCGCCAGCTGACATAACTCAATGACTCATGTAGCAATCAAGCTGACTTAAGTAGTTGACTTAACCAGCTAGCTACCTAGCTAGTCAGCTGGCTTAACTAGCTAGCTTAATTAGCTAGCTACCTAGCTAGTTATCTAGCTAGCCAGCTGCCTTAACTGGCTAGGTAGCTGACATATCTAGCTGTCTTATGTAGCTTGCTTCCTACTTAACCAACTGACTTATCTAGCTGAAACAACTAGCTAGCCAGATGACTACCAACCTGACATAATTAGCTTTTTAATTAGCTAACCAGCTGGATAGCCAACTGACTTAATGAGGTGAGTTAACTAGCTAGACAGCTGGTTTCCAGCTGACTTTACTAGATGACTTAACCAGCTAGTCAGCTGGCTAGCCAGCTGACTTAACTAGCTGGCTACCTATATAGACAGCTGTCTAGCCATCTGACTTACCTAGCTGCCTTAAACTAGCAAGCTATCTAGCCAGCTCACTTAACTAGCTAACTACCTACCTAGCGAGCAGGGTAGCCAGCTGACTTAACTATATGTATCTAACAGCTAGCCTGCTTGATAGCAAGCTGGCTTATCTAGCCAGCTACCTACCTAGCCACCTGGCGAGACAGCTGATTAAACTAGCTGACTTAACCAGCTAACCAGTTGGCTAGCGACCTGACTTAACTCGCTGACATCACTAGCTAGCCATTTAGCTACCTAGCTAACTTAACTAGCTAGGTACCGATATTGCCAGTTGGCTAGCCAGTTCTTTTGTCTAGCTGAATTAACCAGTTATCCAGCTGGGTAACCAACTGGCAAACCTAGCTCATTAACTAGCAAACCAGCGGCCTATCCAACTGACTAAATTAGCTAGCTAAATAGATTGACAGCTGACTTAAATAATTAGCTAACTAGCAGCTATGTAGCTTGTCAGCTGACTTAAATAGTTAGCTAACTAGCTAACTACCAGCTAGAAAACTGACTTAAATATTTAGTTGCCTAGCTAGCTAGCTAACTTAACCAGCTAGCAAACTATTTAGCATAATCGTTATCTAACGTGCTAGCTAGGTGACTTAATTATCCGACTTAACTCATTAGCTAATGAGCTACCTAGCTGACACAAGCAACTGACTTAACTCGTTAGCTAACTAGTTAGCTAGCTGACTCATCCAGTAGACTTAACTCATTAGCTAACTAGCTAGCTAGCCTACTAAACCAGCTGACTCAACCCGTTTGCAAACTAGCTAGCTTGTTGACTCAACCAGCTGACTTAACCCGTTAGTTACCTAGCTAACTACCTGACTCAACCTACTGACAACTCGTTAGCTCACTAGCTAGATAGATGTCTTGACCAGCTGACTAAATTAGAAATCTGACTTAACTAGCTGACTTAGACACTACTTAGCTAGCTTACATAACTGGTTGTCTTAACTAGTTAGCTACCTGACCTAACTACCTGAATTAAATAGCTAGCTAACTATTTAACTAGCTGAATAACTAGCAGACCTATTTAATTACCTAAGTAGTTGGGTAGCAAAATTAAGTAACTGACTTAAACATTTAGCTAACTAGTGAGCTAGTTGACTTAGCTAGCTGAATTAGCTAGCTAGCTGGTTATTTAGCTTATGCTAGCTGCCTTAACTACATGTCTAATGAAATAGCTAGCTGATTTAATGGGTTGGTTAGCCAGTTAGCTAACTGTTTTAAATAGTTGGTAAATGAGTTAATTAGCTGACTTAACTAGCTGGATAACGAGTTAGCTAGATAACTTAACTTGTTGGCTGATAAGCTGCCTGAATTTTTAACTGGTTTAACACATTGGCTGACTATTCTGCCAACTTATTACCTGGCTTAACATGGTGACACCCTAGTCAGCCAACTAGTTACCTGATTCAATGAGTTGACTGTCAAGTTGGCCCACGAGTTATCACAGTTAATTAGTTGGCAGGCTGGTTTCCTGACCTAACTACTCAGCTGAGTATTTGGCTGACTAGTTGGCTGACCTAACTATTAGGTCACCTAGATAGCAAACTAAATTCTTAGTTGACAATTTGGCTGACTATTCGGTTGATTGGTTAACTGAAATAACTAGTTGTCCAACTCGTCAGTTGACCACTTAGTTGACATAACTAGTTGGCCAGCGGGTTAGCCGACTGGTCAGTTGAATTAACTTGCTGGCCAGTGAGTGAGCCAACTGGTCAACTGACTTAACTAGTTGGCTGGCGTGTGAGCTGACTGGTCAGCTGACTTCACTATTTGGCTGACGAGTGAGCTGACTGGTCAGAAGACTTAACTAGTCGACCAGCAATTGAGCTGACAGTTGAGCTGACTTAACTAGTCAGCCATCAAGTAAGCTTATGTGTGAGCTGCCTTAACTACTCAGCCAGCAATCTAGCCGACCAGTGATCTGACTTAACAAATGGGCCAGCGAGCAAGCCAGCTAATTAGCTGATGTGTTGGCCTGCAAGCCAGCTGACAAGTAATTGACCTGTTGGTTGGCGAGCAAGCTGAGTAATTTGCTGACCGGATGGCAGGTGAGCAAGCCGACTAGTTAGCTGACATGATGGAAAGTGAGTGAGCAAACTAGTTATCTGATCAGCTGGATGAGTGGCTAACCAATTAGTTAGCTAAGTAATTAGCTGATTTCCTAGCTGACATAACTAGCTAGCTGACTAGCTAGCTGGCTATCTAACTGACATAACTAGCTGGCAAACAAGCTATCTAGCTGTTTAGCTAGCTGACTTAACTAGCTAGTTAACTGACAATCTAGCTGACTTGCTAGCTGACTGAACTGGCTAGCTGAGTAGCAACCTGACTAGCTAGATGACTTAACTAGCAAGCAGAATAGTTAACTGAATTGCTAGCTGACTTAACTAGTTAACTGGCTAGCTAGGTGTCTTTAATAGCTAACTAGCCAGTTGGTTGGCTACCTGGCTAGCCAGCTGACATAACTAGCTAGCTACCTGCTTGGTTAGATGGGTAGCCAACTGGCTTACCTAGCTAGCTACCTGGCTTGGTAGCTGGCTAGACAGCCAGCTTTCTAGCTAGTGGGCTGGCCAGCAGTCTAGCCAGCTTACTTAAATAGCCAGGTGGCTGACTGGACAGTTGGATAGCAAGCGGGCTTAGCTAGCCAGCCAACCTGCTCGTCAGCTGGCTAGTCAGCCTGCAGAACTAGCTGGCCACCTACCTGACCAGCTGGCTAACCAGCCAGCTTAATTTGCCAGCTACCCAGGTAGCCAGCCGGCTAACCAGCTAACTTAACTAGCTGACTTAAGTAGTTAGCCATTTGGCTAGCAAGCTGACTTAACTAGCTAGCCATCTAGCTAGCCAGCTGATTAGCCAGATCACTTAACTCGCTGACTTACCTAGCTAGCCAACCGGGCCGCCAGCTGACTTAGTTATCTAGCTAGCTACCTCGCAAGGTGGCTA
>NW_007249406.1:1795-3319 GCF_000164805.1 Carlito syrichta | reverse complement strand
GGCTAGACAACTGAATTAACTATGTAGTTACCTAGCTAGCCAGGTTGGCTAGCCACTTGAATTATCTAGCTGACTTAACCAGCTAGCCAGCTGGCTAGGCAGCTGACTCAACTACCTGATTTAACTAGTTAGCCAGGTGGCTAGCCAGCTTACTTAAATAGCTGACATCCTTAGCTAGCCAGGTGACTAGCCAGTTGACTTAAATAGCTGGGTACCTATGTATCCTGCCAACTTGCCAACTGAATTAACAACCTAGCTACCTAGCTAACCAGCTGGCTAGCCAACTGACATAACTAGCGAGCTACCCAGCTAGGCAGCTGGCTAGACAGCTGACTTAAGCTGATTAACTAGCTAAAAAGATCATTTAACTAGTTGACTTAACTAGATAGTTTCCTAAATAGCCAGCTGAAATTACCACCTGAAATAACTAGCTAGCTCCCTATCTATCTATCTATCTAGCTAGCTGACTTAAATAGCTGACACAACTAGCTAGTCAGGTGACATAAATAGTCGAATTAACTAGCTAGCTACCTAGCTAGCCAGCTGACTTAACTAGTTAAAATATCTAGCTCGCCAGATGTCTAGACATTTGAATTGACTGGCTTTTTGAGTAGCAAGCCAACAGGCTAGCCAACTGACAATGAGGTGACTAAACTAGCTAAGAAGCTGGTAAGCAGGGTGGTTTAACTACATGATAAACAAGCTAGGCAGTTGACCAGCCTGGTGACTAAATTAGCTGACTTTACTTACACAGCTGGCTAGCCAGCTGACTTAACTAGCTCTCTATCTCTCTAATCACCTGGATAGCCAGTTGACTAAACTAGCTGACTTAATTAGCTAACAATCTGTTCAGCCAACTGACTTTCCTAGGTCACTACTTAGCTATCCAGCTGGCTAGCCAGCTGAGTTAATTAGCTCTCTTAACTAGCTGACCATCTTTCAAGCCAGTTGAATTAAGTAGCTTGCTACATAGCTAGCCAGCTTAATTAACTAGGTGACTTATCTAGCTAGCCAGCTGACTTAAATAGCAGGATACCTAGCTAGCCAGCAGCCTAGTCAGCTGACTTATCTATGTGACTTAACTATCTAGTCAGATGGCTATGCAGTAGATATAACTAGTTAGCTAACTAGATGGCAAGCTGGCTAGCAGGCTGACTTAACAAGCTGACTTAACTAACTAGCCAGCTTGTTAGCCAGCTGACTTAATTTCGTATCTACGTAGTTATTCATCAGGCTAGACAGCTAATTAAACAAGCTGATTAACAAAGTAGCCAGCTGGCTAGCCAGCAGACTTAAGTAGCTAGCTCCCTAGACATACAATTGGATAGCCATCTGACTTAACTAGCTGACATAAGTAGACGCCTGATTTCTAGCCAGCTGACTTAACTAGTTACCTATAGACATAGCCCACTGGCTTGCCAGCGGACTTAACTACCTAGCTACCTAGCTAACCTGCTGGCCACCAACCTGACTTAACTAGCTAGTTTGCTTACTTAACTAGCTGATTTATCTAGCTAGCTACCT
>NW_007249406.1:0-1620 GCF_000164805.1 Carlito syrichta | reverse complement strand
TAGCTAGCTGACTTAACTAGCTAGCTAGTTGACATATCTAGCTGAATTAACTAGCTAGCTTCCTAGCTAACCAGCTGACTTAACCAGCTGAAACAACTAGCTAACCAGCTGTCTATGTATATGACGTTACTAGTTTTTTAATAGTTAGCAAGCTGGATAGACAACTGACTTAATGAGCTGACTTAACTAGCTAGCCAGCTGGTTAGCCAGATGACTAAACTAGATGACGTAACTAGCTTGCCAGCTGGCTGGCCAGCTGACTTAATTGCCTAGTTACTTAGATAGACAGCAGCCTAGCCAGCTGACTTAACTAGCAGACTTAACCAAGTAACCATCTGACTAGTTAACAGACTTAACTAGCTAGCTACCTAGCTAGAAAGCTGGATAGCCAAGTGACTTAACTAGGTGATGTAACAAGATATCCTTATGGCTAGCCAGCTCACTTAACTAGCTACCTACTTATATATCCCGCTGGCTTGCCAGCTGAGTTAACTACCTAACGACCTAGCTAGCATGCTGGCCAGTGAGCTGACTGAACTGCATGACTTAACTAGCTAGCCATCTGGCTAGCCAGCTAATTTAACTAGCTAGCTACTCTGCTTTGCAGCTGGCTAGACAGCTGACTTAACTAAATGACTTAAATAGCTAGCTACCTAGCTGGCTAGCTGACTTAACTGCTAACTACCTAGTGAGCCACCTGGCAGGGCAGTTGAATTAACTAGCTGGCTTAAGTAGCTAGAGTGCTGGCTGGCCAGTTGAATTAAAAAGTTGACTTAACCATATAGCCAGCTGGCTAGTCAGCTGATTTAACTAACTAGCTACCTAGTTAGCTAGCTGGGAAGCCAGCTGAATTAACTAGCTGACTTAACTTTATAGTCAGCTGGCTAGCTAGCTTAAATAACTAGCTTGCTACCTAGCTAGCCAGCTGGGAAGTCATCTGAATTTACTAGTTTACTTTACCTTCTAGCCAACTCGCTAACCAGCTGACTCAACTACCTGGCTTAACTAGTTAGCCAGCTGGCTGACCAGATGAGTTAACTAGCTCTCTATGTAGCTAGCTAGCTGGCTAGCCAGCTGACTTAACTAGCTGACTCAATTACCTAGCAAGCTGGATAGATAACTGAAATAACCAGCTTGCTAATAAGTTAACCAACTGGCTATCCAGTTGACTTAACAAGCTGACATAAATAGCTGGGCTGCTTGCTAGTCAGCTGAATTATCTTGCTTGCTATATATTTAGTCAGCTGGAAAGCCAACTAACTAAACTAGGTGACTTAACTAGCTAGCCAGCTGTCAAGTCAGTTGTGTTAATTAGCAAGCTACCTGGCTATCCAACTGGATAGCCAACTGACTTAACTCGGTGTCATAACTAGCTAGCCAGCCATCTAGAGTGCAGACATACCTATCTAGCTACCTAACTAGCCAGCTTTGTAGCCAGGTGACTTAACTCGGTGACTTAATTAGCTATTCAGCTGGCTAGCAGGCTGTCTTAACTGCCTAGGTACCTAGCTAGCCAATTGGATAGCCCGCTGACATAACTAGCTAGTTCCCTAGCTAACTAACCAGCTGTCTATAGAGCTGACTTATCTAGGTTACTTAGCTAACTATCTAACTGGTTAG
>NW_007249405.1:614974-618607 GCF_000164805.1 Carlito syrichta | reverse complement strand
AACAAGATTGATGGTCCTCTAGCTAGACTGACCAAGAAAAAATGAGAAAAAACCCAAATAAGCACAATCAGAAACACAAAAGATGAAGTCACATCTGACCCTGAAGAAATACAAAAGATCATTAGAGACTACTACGTACACTTGTATGGTAACAAACTTGAAAACCTTAAGGAAATGGAGGACTTTCTGACATCACACAACCTACCTACTTGGAACAAAAAGAAATTGAGACCCTAAATAGACGAATAACAATCAAGGAAATCGACTACGTAATAAGAAAACTTCCTACAAAAAAAAGCCCTGGTCTAGATGGCTTTCCAGCAGAAATTTACAAGACATTCAAGGAGGTGCTGATACCAATCCTACTGAAGGTATTCCAGGCGATTGAAAAAGATGGAACTCTCCCCAAATCATTTTGTGAAGCCAACATCACATTGATACCCAAGTCAGGTAAAGATCCAACAAAGAAAGAGAACTACAGGCCAATATCTTTGATGAACATAGATGCTAAAATTCTCAACAAGATCCTAGCAAACCGGATTCAGCAATACATCTCAAAAATCATCCACCATGACCAAGTAGGCTTTATTCCTGGGATGCAAGGCTGGTTCAACATTCGTAAAACCATAAATGTAATTAAATTCATCAACAGATGTCAAAACAAAAACCACATGATCATATCATTAGATGTAGAAAAAGTTTTTGATAAAATCCATCACCCCTTCTTGATAAAAACCCTTGAACATCTAGGCATACGGGGAACATACCTCAAAATAGTAAAAGCCATCTACGAGAAACCAACAGCCAGCATACTCCTAAATGGACAAAAATTGGAACCAATTCCCCTGAAAACTGGAACTAGACAAGGATGCCCACTCTCACCCCTCCTGTTCAACACAGTATTGGAAGTCCTGGCTAGAGCAATCAGAGAAGAGGAGGCAATCAGAGGTATTCAAACAGGAAAAGAGGAAGTCAAGTTATCTCTCTATGCAGATGATATGATTGTGTACCTTGAAAACCCAAGAGAATCTGTCAAAGACCTCCTTACATTGATAAAGGCCTTTGGCAAAGTCTCAGGATACAAAATAAATGTACAAAAGAAAATCGCATTTCTCTACACCAATAATAAACAAACAGAAACCCAAATAAAAAACACAATTCCATTCACAATAGCCACAAAAAAAATGAAATACCTTGGCATCTTCATAACCAGAGATGTGAAAGACCTTTACAATGAAAATTATAAAACACTGCTCAAAGAAATCAAAGCGACAGAACAAGTGGAAAAATATCCCATGCTCATGGATCGGAAGAATCAACATTGTGAAGATGTCCATCTTACCTAAGGCAATCTACAAATTCAATGCAATACCCATTAAATTACCAACAACATTCTTTCAGACCTAGAAAAAACAACACAGGAATTCATATGGAAACACAAACATCCAGAATAGCCAGAACAATCCTCAGCAAAAAAACCAAAGCAGGTAGTATCACAATACCAGACTTCAAACTTTACTATAAAGCTACAATCATCAAAACAGCTTGGTATTGGTACAGGAATAGGCATATAGATCAATGGAACAGAATTGAGATTCCAGAAGCAAAACCTCAATTTCTCAACCAACTCATCTTCGACAAAGCCCCCACCACCTACCACTGGGGAGAGGAGAACCTATTCAGTAAATGGTGCTGGGAAAACTGGCTGACCACATGCAGAAGATTGAAACAGGACCCCTATCTATCCCCATGCACAAAGGTTAACTCCAAATGGGTCAGAGACCTAAATGTAAAACCTCAAACCATAAGAACCTTAGAAAAGGAAGGAAATACTTTCATGGAAAACGGAACTGGCATCCAAATCCTGTACAAAACCCGAAACCCACAGGTCATAAGAGAGAAGATAGACAAATGGGACCTTATTAAACTGACAAACTTCTGCAAAGCCAAAGAAACCATCAAGAGAGCAGGGAGACAACCTACAGACTGAGAAAAAGTATTTGCCAACTCTAGGTCTGACAAAGGCTTAACATCCTGGATCTACAAGGAACTGAAACATACTGAAAAGAAGAAAACAAACAACCCCATTATAAAATGGGCAAAAGATATGAACAGACACTTCACAAAAGAAGACATCTGAGCAGCCAACAAACACATGAAGAAATGCTCAACCTCACTAATCATCAGGGAGATGCAAATCAAAACCACACTGAGATACCACCTAACTCCAGTCAGAATGGCAATTATCAACAACTCAAAAAATAACAGCTGCTGGAGAGGGTGTGGAGAAAAGGGAACACTTCTACACTGTTGGTGGGAATGTAAACTAGTGCAACCTCTGTGGAAAGCAGTGTGGCGATTCCTAAAAGCTCTAAATATCAACCTCCCATACGACCCCGCAATCCCCTACTGGGAATATATCCAGAAGAACTCAAATCACTCTATAAAAAAGATACCTGCACACGTATGTTTATTGCAGCATTGTTCACAATAGCAAGAACCTGGAAGCAACCATGCTGTCCATCAAAAGAGGACTGGATTAAAAAAATGTGGTACACATACATGATGGAATACTACGCAGTCATAAAAAAGAACAAAATCATGAATTTCGCAGCAACCTGGATGGAACTAGAGTCTATAATACTGAGTGACCTCTCACAAAAACAAAGATCCGAGTATCACATGTTCTCACTCATATAATGGACCTTGAACATCCAACCTAATAGTATAAGAAAATGACTGACAGTAGTGGGAAACTATGGGGGGGAGGGAGATGGGATTAACGGTAGCAAATATCTGTCTGGGGATGGGGAAGCACCTCTTATCAATAGGGTAGCTGAATGAAATGTGTTTGTATACCTAACCCTTAACTGTACCCCCACAACATCATAATAAAAAATATTGATTATAAAAAAAAATTGAGACACTTGTAAAAAAAAATGTGGTACACATACATGATGGAATACTACGCAGCCATAAAAAAGAACAAAATCATGAATTTCGCAGCAACCTGGATGGAACTAGAGTCTATAATACTGAGTGACCTCTCACAGAAACAAAGATCCGAGTATCACATGTTCTCACTCATATAATGGACCTTGAACATCCAATGTAATACTATAAGAAAATGACTGATGGTACTGGGAAAGTATGGGGGGAGGAGGGAGATGGGATTAACAGTAGCACATATCTGTCTGGGGACGGGGAAACACCTCTTATCAACAGGGTGCCTGAATGTAACGTATTGTATACCTAACACTTAACTGTATCCCACAACATCATAATAAAAATATTGATTAAAAAATAAATAATAATAATAATACAGTATTCCAATTTATTTTATTGATTTACCATAATAAATACAACCAATTCCTATTACTGAGCAATTGTGTTATTTCTACTTTTTTAATATATATAAAATGCT
This sequence comes from Carlito syrichta, assembly GCF_000164805.1. Classification (NCBI taxonomy): domain Eukaryota; kingdom Metazoa; phylum Chordata; class Mammalia; order Primates; family Tarsiidae; genus Carlito; species Carlito syrichta. The sequence goes on along the minus strand of NW_007249405.1, from coordinate 615,183 downwards.
GTAGAGAACATTCTTATAAATGAATTTTTGTCTGTATTCCTAATTATTTACTTGCAATAATTTCCTAGAATTAAAAATACAGCATCTGAGATACTAACCACATGATTAAACTTTTCATTAGGTTGTATCTTGGGATAAGCATGCCTTCTAAAACATTAAGAAATCTTTATGTTTTTTCCAGATGGCAAAACACCAACCACACGAAGAAG